>NW_025745054.1:0-71325 GCF_021184085.1 Oncorhynchus gorbuscha
GCGGACATTTCCGACTTGCTAATTTGTTTCGACTACCATCTGAACGAGTTATGAGTCGAGACATCTGCCTATTTTCCTCTTAAGTACGTAATGTCAGAATAGGATATTACAGTGAAAATGTGTGATGTTGTACATCTTGTTCACGAAATTCATGCTAATGTTGTCCAGAATGCACCGCGCGTCCCATTGACGACCAGGGTTGCCATGTTGGCGGTTTTATGACTTGAGGTACTTTGAAAACGGTGTCGCGGGTGAAAGTGTTTTGGTAGCGGGTTTTTGGGCTACTTCTAAATTGCACTGCAGCCGCCTTGGCATTTCTCTTTAAAAATAAATACAAAAACATATTCTCTGTGACCTGCTGATGCTGACTATCAGGCAGTGAGTAGGTGACAATGCTGGAGAGGGAGGGGTGCACGTTGAGAGCACTGATTGAGAGGCAGCTGAGTTACTGAGACAGAGCAGCACAAGCCGTACATTGCTTTGCTCTTTTGGGTTTTTAGGCTGGTTTTCATTATAGCACTTCGTGACCTACTAATGTAAAAAGGACTTTATAAATAAATGTGTTAGTGACAACCTTTTACCATTTGTAGGTAGGCTATTTAGTTTGATCGGTAAGGAGACACCCATTTTCCTTAATATATATTAAAGTGCTAGAACTTATATTAAGTCGGCAAAGCATTGGAAAAGGACACGCTCTAGGTGCACTAGAGCTGTTTAGGTAAATTCGCTCAGAGGTGGTTTAAAGTAAACTGCATTCTAATGTCGACTTCTGCAAACCGCTGCCTGCTAGTTATCTATAGCGTATTGAACTGTTAGCTGATCCACCGGCCAGTTTCTTGGACAACTATACCCATTTTGCCAATTGGACTTAGACCCCTCTGCTACTTGAAACCCTACTAATTCCACGACTGGTCTATCGACGTAACCGCACGAGGAGGCAAAAACAGACTTTTCCCCATCGCCTCTAAGGCTCTTATGCGAGCTTGCTAGCCCGGCCTGCTTGCTAGCACCGGCCTGCTAACTGTCTGAATCGCCGTGTCCCCAGCCAGCCCAACCACTCACTGGACCCATACGATCACTTGGCTACGCATGCCTCTCCCTTATATCAATATGCCTTGTCCATTACTGTCCTGGTTAGTGATTACTGTCTTATTTCACTGTAGAGCCTATAGCCCTGCTCAATATGCCTTAACCAACCATGTTGTTCCACCTCCCACATATGCGATGACATCACCTGGTTTAAACGTCTCGAGAGACTATAGCTCTCTCTTCATCACTCAATGCCTAGGTTAACCTCCAATGTACTCTCTTCCTACCATACCTCTGTACATTATGCCTTGAATCTATGCTATTGTGCCCAGAAACCTGCTCCCTTTACCCTCTGTTCCGAACGTGCTAGACGGCCAGTTCTTATAGCCTTTAGACGTACCCTTATCCTACTTCTCCTCTGTTCCTCTGGTGATGTAGAGGTTAATCCAGGATCTGCAGTACCTAGCTCCACTACTACTCCCCAGGTGCTTTCATTTGTTGACTTCTGTAACCGTAAAAGCCTTGGTTTCATGCATGTTAACATTAGAAGCCTACTCCCTAAGTTTGCTTTATTCACTGCTTTAGCACATTCTGCCAACCTGGATGTCTTAGCCGTGTCTGAATCCTGGCTTAGGAAAACCACCAAAAACCCGGAAATTTCCATCCCTAACTATACCATTTTTCGCAAAGATAGAACTGCCAAAGGGGGCGGTGTTGCAATCTACTGCAGAGATAGCCTGCAGAGTTCTATCTTACTATCCAGGTCTGTACCAAAACAAATCAAGCTTCTACTTCTAAAAATGCACCTTTCCAGAAACAAGTCTCTCACCGTTGCCGCTTGCTATAGACCACCCTCTGCCCCCAGCTGTGCCCTGGACACCATATGTGAATTGATTGCCCCCCATTTATCTTCTGAGCTCGTGCTGCAAGATGACCTAAACTGGGACATGCTTAACACCCCGGCCTTCCTACAATCTAAGCTTGATGCCCTCAATCTCACACAAATTATCAATGAACCTACCAGGAACAAGCCCAAATCTGTAAACACGGGCACCCTCATAGATATCATCCTAACTAACTCACCCTCCACCCTCTGCTGTTTTCAACCAAGATCGCAGCGATCACTGCCTGCATCCGTAATGGGTCTGCGGTCAAATTACCACCCCTCATCACTGTCAAATGCTCCCTAAAACACTTCTGTGAACAGGCCTTTCCAATTGACCTGGCCGGGGTATCCTGGAATGACATTGACCTCATCCCGTCAGTAGAGGATGCCTGGTTATTCTTTAAAACTGCCTTCCTCACCATCTTAAATAAGCATGCTCCATTCAAAACATTTAGAACTAGGAATAGATATAGCCGTTGGTTCACTCCAGACCTGTCTGCCCTTGACCAGCACAAAAACATCCTGTGGCGTTCTGCATTAGCATCGAAAAGACCCCGTTATATGCAACTTTCTAGGGAAGTTAGGAACCAATATACACAAGCAGTTAGGAAAGCTAAGGCTAGCTTTTTCAAACAGAAATTTGCATCCTGTAGTACAAACTCAAAACCGTTCTGGGACACTGTAAATTCCATGGAGAATAAGAGCACCTCCTCCCAGCTGCCCACTAAGGCTAGGAAACACTGTCACCACCGATAAATCCACAATAATTGAGAATTTCAATAAGCACTTTTCTACGGCTGGCCATGCTTTCCACCTGGTTACCCCTACCCCGCTCAGCCCTGCGCTCCCCACAGCAACTCGCCCAAACCTCTCCCACTTCTCCTTCACCCAAATCCAGATAGCTGATGTTCTGAAAGAGCGGCAAAATCTGGACCCTACAAATCAGCGGGGCTAGACAATCTGGACCCTTTCTTTCTAACAAATTATCTGCCGAAATTATTGCAACCCCTATTATTAGCCTGTTCAACCTCTCTTTCGTATTGTCTGAGATTCCCATAGATTGGAAAGCTGCCGCGGTCATCCCCCTCTTCAAAGGGGGAGACACTCTAGACCCAAACTGATACAGACCTATATTTATCCTACCCTGCCTTTCTAAGGTCTTTGAAAGCCAAGTTAACAAACAGATTACGGACCATTTCGAATCCCACCGTACCTTCTCCGCTATGCAATCTGGTTTCAGAGCTGGTCATGGGTGCACCTCAGCCACGCTCAAGGTCCTAAACGATATCATAACCATAATCGATAAGAGACATTACTGTGCAGCCGTATTCATTGACCTGCCTAGGCTTTCGACTCTGTCAATCACAACATTCTTATTGGCAGACTCAACAGCCTTGGTTTCTCAAATGATTGCCTCGCTTGGTTCACTAACTACTTCTCCGATAGAGTTCAGTATGTCAAATCGGAGGGCCTGTTGTCCGGACCTCTGGCAGTCTCTATGGGGGTGCCACAGGGTTCAATTCTCTGGCCGACTCTCTTCTCTGTATACATCAATGATGTCGCTCTCGCTGCTGGTGATTTTTTGATCCACCTCTATGCAGACGACACCATTCTGTAAACATCTGGCCCTTCGTTGGAGACTGTGTTAACTAACCTCCAGATGAGCTTCAATGCCTACAACTGCTCTTCAATGCAAGTAAAATTAAATGAATGCTCTTCAACCGATCGCTGCCCACACCTGCCTGCCCATCCAGCATCACTACTCTGGACGGTTCTGACTTAGAATATGTGGACAACTACAAATACCTTGGTGTCTGGTTAGACTGTAAACTATCCTTCCAGACTCACATCAAAAATCTGCAATCCAAAGTTAAATCTATAATCAGCTTCCTATTCCGCAACAAAGAATCCTTTACTCATGCTACCAAACATACCCTCGTAAAACTGACCATCCTACCGATCCTCGACTTTGGTGATGTCATTTACAAAATAGCCTCTAACACCCTACTCAACAAATTGGATGCAGTCTATCACAGTGCCATCCGTTTTGTCACCAAAGCCCAATATACTACCCACTACTGCGACCTGAATGATCTCGTTGGCTGGCCCTCGCTTCATACTTGTCGCCAAACCCACTGGCTCCATGTCATCTACAAGTCTCTGCTAGGTAAAGCCCCGCCTTATCTCAGCTCACTGGTCACCATAGCAGCACCCACCCGTAGCACGCGCTCCAGCAGGTATATCTCACTGGTCACCCCCAACGCCATTTCTTCCTTTGGCCGCCCCTCCTTCCAGTTCTCTGCTGCCATTGACTGGAACGAACTGCAAACATCTCTGAAGCTGGAGACTCTTACCTCCCTCACTAGCTTTAAGCACCAGCTGTCAGAGCAGCTCACAGATCACTGCACCTGTACATAGCTCATCTTTAAATAGCCCATCCAATCTACCTCATCCCCATACTGTATTTATTCATTTATTTATCTTGCTCCTTTGCACCCCAGTATCTCTACTTAGCACATTCATCTTCTGCACATCCTACCATTCCAGCGTTTAATTGCTATATTGTAATTACTTTGCCACCATGGCCTATTTATTGCCTTACCTCTCTTATCCTACCTCATTTGCACATGCTGTATATACAATCAATAATACAGTAGAAAAATGTATGTTTGTTTATTCCATGTGTAACTCTGTGATGTTGTATGTGTTGAGCTGCTTTGCTTGATCTTAACCAACTAGCCTACCTGGTTAAATAAGGTGAAATTAAAATAAAATAAATAATAATGGATAATCGTATCAAGCTTAGTGTTTTACGCATGGTCAGTTCTAGTGTCTGGAGCGATGCGCATGTAGAATTTGGAATGGAAGTTATGGAACACCCTCGCATGCTTCTGTTATGGGAAGAAGTTCACAATTGAAATTGCATTAAATGTGGAAAATTATAGGCTACATTTGCATCAGTTGGCCATCAAGTAGGTTATTCATTTCTATGCTATTGTAGGCTACTGTAGCCTACCATTTGATGCAATAAATATGTTGAAATGAAGATTCATTGCAAATCAATTTGTGCCACTTGTGTTGCCTACCCGGAGCTGGCAAACGATTTAATAAAAAGCATATAACTCCGTTTGTTGTTGTAGCCTTGTGTAATTATGCAATTATTAATGGCCATGTTTAGTTAATTAAATTCAAAGTAATCAATTGTGACCATGGTTACAGCTCTATCGCAAATACATCATTCTCCACATTTAATGTCAATTTCATTGTGGACTTTAACCTGAAATTAGATGTTGGCCTATCAGGGGTTATAGGCTGTCTGCATCTAGCCCAGAAAACCATGGAAAAGTTCAATTGCAATTATAAACCCAGATTTTAGTCTGTAGCATATGCCTATTCAAATAACAAGTCAATCTTGCAAATTGTCCATTATAACTGTTCGTAGTCTTAACATCTGGTACATTGCCAGAAATATACTAACATTCAGTTTTTGAAGTTCATTCAAGTGTTTCTTGCACAGA
The DNA here is from genome assembly GCF_021184085.1 of Oncorhynchus gorbuscha. Classification (NCBI taxonomy): domain Eukaryota; kingdom Metazoa; phylum Chordata; class Actinopteri; order Salmoniformes; family Salmonidae; genus Oncorhynchus; species Oncorhynchus gorbuscha. The sequence continues at coordinate 5,434 of NW_025745054.1, forward strand.
GATTGAGATCCTCTGTCCAACTTTCATCACTCAAACTCTCCTGTCAGATTTAAATATAGTTGTGCACATGCGCAAACAGGATTTATTTACAATTATAAACTGTTGTTTGTGCCCTAATTTGGTTGAAAGCCATGGTATATCAGACTGTGTACCACGGGAATGACAAATTACTTTTTACTATTCTAATTAAGTTGGTAACCAGTTTATATTAGCAGTAAGGCATCTCAGGAGTTTGTGGTACAGTTGAAGTCAGAAGTTTACATACACTTAGGTTGGAGTCATTAAAACTTGTTTTTCAACCACTCCACATATTTCTGGTTAACAAACTATAGTTTTGGCAAGTCAGTTAGGACATCATTTGAGTCAATTGGAGGTGTACCTGTGGATGTATTTCAAGACCTACCTTCAATCTCGGTGCCTCTTTGCTTGACATCATGGGAAAATCTAAAGAAATCAGCCAAGACCTCAGAAAGAAAATTGTAGACCTCCACAAGTCTGGTTCATCCTTGGGAGCAATTTCCATATGCCTGAAGGTACCACGTTCATCTGTACAAACAATAGTACGTAAGTATAAACACCAAGGGACCATGCAGCCGTCATACCGCTCAGGAAGGTGATACGTTCTGTCTCCTAGAGATAAACGTAATTTGATGCAAAAGTGCAAATCAATCCCAGAACAATAGCAAAGGACCTTGTGAAGATTCTGGAGGAAACAGGTATCTAAAAAGTATCTATATCCACAGTAAAATGAGGCCTATATAAACATAACCTGAAAGGCTGCTCAGCAAGGAAGAAGCCACTGCTCCAAAACTGCCATGAAAAAGCCAGACTACTGATTGCAACTGCACATGGGGACAAAGATCATACTTTTTAGAGAAATGTCTGATGAAGCAAAAATAGAACTGTTTGGCCATAATGACCATCGTTATGTTTGGAGGAAAAAGGGGGATGCTTGCAATCTGAAGAACACCATCCCAACCGTGACGCATGGGGGTGGCAGCATCATGTTGTGGGGGTGGTTTGCTGCAGGAGGGACTGGTCCACTTCACAAAATAGATGGCATCATGAGGGAGAAAAAGTCTGTGGATATTTTGAAGCTACATCTCAAGACATCAGTCAGGAAGTTAAAGCTTGGTCGCAAATGGGTCTTCCAAATGGACAATCAAGCATACCAAGCTTACTTCCAAAGTTGTGGCAAAATGGCTTATGGACAACAAAGTCAAGGTATTGGAGTGGCCATCACAAAGCCATGACCTCAATCCTATAGAACATTTGTGGGCAGAACTGAGAAAGCGTGTGCGATCAAGGAGGCCTACAAACCTGATTCAGTTACACCAGCTCTGTCAGGAGGAATGGGCCAAAATTCACCCAACTTATTGTGGGAAGCTTGTGGAAGGCTACCCAAAATGTTTGACCCAAGTTAAACAATTTAAAGGCAATGCTACCAAATAGGAATTTAGTGTATGTAAACTTCTGACCCACTGGGAATGCGATGAAAGTAATAAAAGCTGAAAGAAATAATTCTCTACTATTATTCTGACATTTCTTATTCTTAAAATAAAGTGGTGATCCTAACTGACCTAAGACAGGGCATTTTTACTAGGATTAAATGTCAGGAATAGTGAAAAACTGAGTTTAAATGTATTTGGCTAAGGTGTATGTAAACTTCCGACTACAACTGTATATGGCCAATATTCCGCGGCTTAGGGCTGTTATTAGCCACAGCTATGTCCTAAGAACAGCCCTTAGCCCTGGTATATTGGCCCTATAGCTCACCTCCCCAGGCAAAATTGCTTAATCATAAGAGTCAAAACAAGTTAAATAGACATCCATTAATGGAAAATAATGGTGAAGTATCTTTTCTCTTGCACCATATTCTTAAACTTGCAATAATTGTTATTTTGATGGAAACCTGAATTTTGCTTCTTTGCCTCCTATGCTATAAATTATGTGGATGTTCCTCTTAATTCACTCAATAACTTATGGAAAAAAGGTTTAATTTATGGATGTGGCAACTCCTCTCTAGTTTTCAAACCTTGTGGGTGGGTTTTCACGGGTAATTGAGCTCCAAATTTGAGCTATACCTGGCAAACCTGTTGACAGAGCATGGACAACTGATTGACCGAAGTCTGTTCAATTTTCATTAAGCAATTATGAAACCTATACTGAACAAAAATATAAACCTATCATCCAAAAATGTCAAAGATTTTACTGAGTTACAGTTCATATAAGGGAAAAATCTATTTAAATACATTCATTAGGCACTAATCTATGGATTTCACATGAATGGGCAGGGGAGCAGCCATGGGAGGGCATAGGCCCACCTACTGGGGTAGCCAGGCCAAGCCAATCAGATACATTTGTTCCCCACAAAAGGGCTTTATTACAGACAGAAATACTTATCAGTTTCATCAGCTATCCAGGTGGCTGGTCTCAGATGATCCCACAGGTAAAGAAGCTGGATGTGGAGCCCCTGGGCTGGTGTGATTACACGCGGTCTGTGGTTGTGAGGCCGGTTGGACGTACTGCCAAACTCTCTAAAACAAAGTTGGAGGCGGCTTATGGTAGAGTAATTAACATTAAATTCTCTGGCAACAGTTCTGGTGGACATTTCTGTAGTCAGCATGCCAATTGCACGTTCCCTCAAAACTTGAGACATACACTGCCATTCAAAAGTTTGGGGTCAGTTAGAAATGTCCTTGTTTTTGAAAGAAAAGCACAAAGAAATGTCCAGTAAAATAACATAAGATTGATCAGAAATGCAGTGTAGACATTGTTAATGTTGTAAATCACTATTGTAGCTAGAAACGGCAGATTTTTTTTATGGAATATCTACATAGGAGTACAGAGGTCCATTATCAGCAACCATCACTCCTGTGTTCCAATGGCACATTGTGTTAGCTACTCCAAGTTTATAATTTTAAAAGGCTAATTGATCATTAGAAAACCCTTTTGCAATTATGTTAGCACAGCTGGAAACTGTTGTTCTGATTAAAGAAGCAATAAAACTGGCCTTCTTTAGACTAGTTGAGTATCAGCATTTGTGGGTTCGAGTACAGGCTCAAAATGTCCAGAAACAAAGAACTTTCTTCTGAAACTTGTCAGTCTATTCTTGTTCTGAGAAATGAAGACTATTCCATGTGAGGAATAGCCAAGAAACTGAAGATATCGTACAACACTGTGTACTACTCCCTTCACAGAACAGATCAAACTGTCTCTAACCAGAATAGAAAGAGGAGTGGGAGGCCCTTGTGCACAGCTGAGCAAGAGGACAAGTACATTAGAGTGTCTAGTTTGAGAAACAGATGCCTCACAAGTCCTCAACTGGCAGCTTCATTAAATAGTACTCGTAAAACTTGTCTCAATGTCAACAGTGAAGAGGCGACTCCGGGAAGCTGGCCTTTTTGGCAGAGTTGCAAAGAAAAAGCCATATCTCAGACTGGCCAAAAAAAGAAAAGATTAAGATGGGCAAAAGAACACAGACACTGGACAGAGGAACTCTGCCTACAAGGCCAGCATCCCTCTTTCCTTGTCTGGTTAGGGCCAGTTTGCGTTAGGTTTGTCTGGCAGACTGCCACTGCCTGAACAGAAATGAGGTGACTTTGAAGAATGAAAATCAGTTAAGTCATTAAATAAAAACAAAGTAATATACACAACTGAAATATTTGATTATTTCATAGTAATTTCTTATTTTTGTATTGATGTCTACCTAATGTGGACCTGACAGAGACAATGGAATATTTTCAATGTTTTGGCAAGTGGACACTCACTATTTTTGGCTTTTGCTATTTCCATTAAAATGCTGTATTTCATAAGGTATTTAATGTTCTAAAAATAATAAATTGTAAAAAGTGATCATTTTTTCATAATCGAACTGATTCCGAAACGACATCAAAAGCACTAATCACTCAGCACTGTGGGCAACGTACACAATGAGCATTAATACTATTCCAATGGAGTTTCTCCTCAAAAGTATCTCTGATAGAACTCATCTGAATTCATTGAAGATGACGCTATAGCAGTGGTGACTCGTCATTCAGGGTATTTGGGGCCTATTTTGCATGTTTTTTGGCATTAATTTGTGTCACATCAATTCAACTAATTTATTGAGGGAATAAAGTCGCATACCAACATGGTCTCTTTCTTTTTTCCTTGAGTAAGGTAGCTTCAACATGCAGGTGTTTCAGCCTAGCTCAGTGCTTTCTGTGGTGGAGGGGCAGCCAGCGGAGAATACAGAGCATAGGCATTGGTAATCTTCACTAGTTGCGCTGCGATTGGCTCAGTGTTCTGTCAATCATGGGGACACTACGTCGCTGCAGAATCTACAGGGAGAGCTAGGCAGTTCAAGCCCCTTGGGTGCTGCCATAGATGTACATTAGAAGTGCCCATCCAAGAAAGCTTAAGATCATTGGCCACAGGTACAATGACGTCAAATCACGTTATACACTACTGGTCAAAAGTTTTAGAACACCTACTCATTCAAGGGATTATCTTTATTTTTACTATTTTCTACATTGTAGAATAATAGCGAAGACATCAAAACTAATAAATAACACATGGAATCATGTAGTAACCAAAAAAGTGTTAAACAAATCTAAATGTATTTTATATTTGAGATTCTTCAAAGTAGCCACCCTTTGCCTTGATGACAGCTTTGCACACTCTTGGCTTTCTCTCAACCAGCTTCATGAGGTAGTTACCTGGAATGCATTTCAATTAACAGGTGTGCCTTGTTAAAAGTTCATTTGTGTAATTTATTTTCTTCTTAATGTATTTGAGACAATCAGTTCTGTTGTGACAAGGTAGGGGTGGTATACAGAACATAGGCATATTTGGTAATAGACCAAGTCCATATTATGGCAACGAACAGCTCAAATAAGCAAAGAGAGACGACATTCCATCATTACTTTAAGATATGAAGGTCAGTCAATATGGAACATTTCAAGAACTTTCAAACGCTATGATGAAACTGGCTCTCAGGAGGACCACCACAGGAAAGGAAGATACAGAGTTACCTCTGCTGCAGAGGATAAGTTCATTAGAGTTACAAGTAGGGTTACACATTTTGGGGAAAATTCAGAGGTGGAAACTTTCTGTGGCAATTAATTAATAATGTATAGGAATTAATGGGAAAATATGCAAATGAATATGAATATTAAACATCCATGTAAATGTAGATGTTTTTTGCATTGGATATATTTAACATCTCATATGGAGACAGAAACAACCCTTTTACCTTATCATAAGTAGACATAATTGCAAATTATTCAATCCTTTCAATAAATAAATACAAATTGTTAAGAATTTAATTTTAATTAGATGAGTTGACTCTTCACATGGGATAATTTCACTGAACAACAAAAGAAAGGAAATATTGAATGATCCCCAATGATCCATCGCATCTCCCAAAACGTTTTCAACATACATCTGTAAAATGAAAGTCTAGAAACTAAAGCTTTGGTTGTCTTCCTCTCAGGCTTCCATGTCTTCTCCCTGAACCTCCTCAATGTCCACCTCTTGAACATCAGACACTGAGGGCACATCTTCACTGTCATTTTCCAACCTTGTTGAGGATGGCTCGTTGTCAGGCTCAAAAAGCCTCAAATTTGCCCGAATAGCCACCAATTCTTTCAACCCTTGTATTGGGTCAGCCTGTTACGTGCTTTGGTGTGTGTGTTCTCAAATAAGGACCAGTTGAGCTCTGAGACAGCTGATGTTGGTGGATTTGGAGGATGATGGAGGAAACAGGGGAAAGAGCCTCAGATCCACAAAGTCCCTTCCACCAGGTGGCTGATTAGATATGTTGGCATGACTGCCATATTACATCTCCATCCCAAAGCCCTTGCTTGGAAGTGTCCTTCGCCAGACTGCCAAGAACCTTGCCCTCATCCAGGCCAAGGAGGCGAGACACGGTAGTGATGACACCATAGGCCTTGTTGATCTCTGCACCAGACAGGATGCTCTTGCCAGAATACTTGGGGTCCAACATGTACATCACTGGCTTCCAGTTGAAACTCGCATCCGCTACAAGACCATGGTGCTTGCCTACGGAGCTGTGAGGGGAACGGCAGCTCAGTACCTCCAGGCTCTGATCAGGCCCTACACCCAAATAAGGGCACTGCGTTCATCCACCTCTGGCCTGCTCGTCTCCCTACCACTGAGGAAGTACAGTTCCCGCTCAGCCCAGTCAAAACTGTTCGCTGCTCTGGCTCCCCAATGGTGGAACAAACTCCCTCACGACGCCAGGACAGCGGAGTCAATCACCACCTTCCGGAGACACCTGAAACCCCACCTCTTTAAGGAATACTTAGGATAGGATAAAGTAATCCTTCTCACCCCCCTTAAAATATTTAGATGCACTATTGTAAAGTGGCTGTTCCACTGGATGTCATAAGGTGAATGCACCAATTTGTAAGTCGCTCTGGATAAGAGCGTCTGCTAAATGACTTAAATGTAAATGTAAATGTACGCTGCGGCGTGTATGGGCTTCAGGCAGAAGTCTTCACACTTTTTGATGTATTTCAGAACTGCAGTTTTCTCTCGTGGGAGCAAGAGGGAAGTGGGCAGGGCAGTATGGATTTAATCTCTTACATCTGCAAGCAGAGTCTGAACATCAGACAGGATGGCATTGTCTCACTCAATCCGTGCAATGGCTACTGCTATAGGTTTCAGGCTGCTTACCACTCTCTCCCAAAATACATAATCCAGGAGGATCCTCTTGATGGGGCTGTCCATATCGATAGACAGTGATATGGCCATTTCTTGGAGAGACTCCTTCCCCTCGAGGAGACTGTCAAACAGGATGACAACACCACCCCATCGGGTGTTGCTGGGCAGCTTCAATGTGGTGCTCTTATTCTTCTCACTATGCTTGGTGAGGTAGATTGCTGCTATAACTTGATGACCCTTCAAATACCTAACCATTTCCTTGGCTCTCTTGTAGAGTGTATCCATTGTTTTCAGTGCCATAATGTCCTTGAGGAGCAGTTTCAATGCATGAGCTGCACAGCTAATGGGTGTGATGTGAGGGTAGGACTCCTCCACTTTAGCAGCCTTCATGTTTGCAGCATTGTCTGTCACCAGTGCAAGCACCAAGGTCATTGATGACTGCCTTCAGCTCATCTGCAATGTAGAGACCAGTGTGTCTGTCCCTTGTGTCTGTGTTCTTGTAGAATACTGGTTGAGGGGTGGAGAGGATGTAGTTAATTATTCCTTGCCCACGAACCTTCAACCACCCATCTGAGATGAGTGCAATACAGTCTGCTTTCTCTATGATTTGCTTGACCTTCACTTGAACTCTGTTGAACTCTGCATCCAGCAAATTAGTAGATAAAGCATGTCTGGTTGGAGGCGTGTATGCTGGGCACAGAACATTCAGAAATCTCTGCAAATGCCTGTGAACATCGGAGGTGAACCAGTTGCATACACAGCTCGAGGAAGACATTCATCAGCATTTCTCTGACTATGTTCCTCCATTGAGTCCAAAACACTTCTGATTCCAGGAGGACCATGAGCTGTTGCTATCAATAAGGTGTCTGATTCATCATTTCCACCTCGAATAGAAGTAGAGGAATTTTTGTCAGAGATTGCTTCTTGTGAGCGCTGAGGGAACTTTTGCACGTGGCCAGATTAGTCTGCATCTTTGTTGCATTCTTCACAATAGATTTTGCACAGTATTTGCAAATGTACACAGCTTTTCCTTCCACATTAGCTGCAGTGACATGTCTCCACACATCAGATAATGCCTGTGTCATTTTCCTGTAAATATTAGAAAACAACTCCTTAGTAAAATAAATGTTTTAAAATGAAACATGTATGGAAACAGGTGAATTAACACTCCTCAGTTAGCAGGCTCAAGCAAGCTAAAATCCACATGGTAGCTAAAACTAAGTAGCATAAATTGTTAACAAGTTATAAATGATTTAAACACACTTTGCTGTAGACTACTATTTACTAGTTAACAAAAAATCATGTATGTCATAAAACAACTTACCAGAAAGCATGTAGTCCTCAGACAGTGTAGAAGTGTGGGCTCAATAGCATCTCATTTGTGTGCAAAATTTTGAGAATCAGCTGTATATGTGATGGAAGAGTGCACTGCACATGTGATGGATGTCGAGTAGAGGTCGACCTGATTAATCGGAATGGTCGATTAATTAGGGCCGATTTCAAGTTTTCATAACAATCAGAAATCTGTACTTTCCCCCTCATAACTTAACCTACTGTTCTGACTTGGTGTCGCACATGTAGAGTATAGCCTGTTTTAGATAAATGTAATAATTTAATATTGTAAGAGCTTTCTTTGTCTGCTTATATTCCCCCTTTATTGATCCTACAGTTCTGACTTGGTGTACAGGGAGAATACTTTAAGAACGACCCATGTTCTGAATTCTGTCGCTGTACATTTCAAAAGTACTGAACAAATAGTTATATTGACTACATCCATCTTAGCTCGTTCATTAATGTCTTAATCAAAGTCACGGATTGCCTGTTATCTGCTCATCATTCCCTTATGCAACAGATAGGCCTCTAACAATTGAGAGGTACTATTGCTTATAGAGGTCTATCTCATTAATATCTTATTAATCATTTAAGGCAATGTTTGAATGATTTCATTGTTTTGCTTACTTTGTGTTTTATAATTAGCTCATGTGCTTTTCTTGATGAAGAGGAGATTCTATATGATGTTGTTCTGTCTGTAACCATGTTTGCCAGTGACAGTCTCAAAGTTCAGTAATAGATCCATGCATTTCCAGTTGATATTGCGAGGGTTGATTTGTTTGCGTATATTGTGTATAAAAGTGGATTGCAATGTTTGTATTTTCCTTCTTTTTTAGACCAAACAGGCCTAATAAAATTACTCAAATGGTAGGCTAACAGCCTCTCCCTCTCCCTCTCCCTCTCCCTCCCTCCATCTCTCTCTGTGTGGTGACTTCAAGAAGAGCAAAGTTAAGGCTTCAACATCTTGCTAAATTTATCTGAACTAACACTTATCTGAATTTCTGTGGGTGTCCATTTTGAAAGTGCTGAACAAAAAGGCCTACTTCGTTGCAGCTTGTTTGCTTGCACTTGCTTATACTTACAGCTAAGTGTTAATGATATAAGAATAAACATTATGAATTTACTGATTGTGTAAGGTTCAAAACTCATTTTGGCATACGTTATTATTGAAGGAGAATGCGGTTCTTATCGACTTAAACAAATCCACAAGGAGTCAGTAGTAACCACATTTGTTTAAGCAAGTCAGTCATATCAGCTATAGTTTTTAAAAAGGCAGTAAATGAGGCTGAATTAATTGTTTCACTGCCAGACAAGACTCTGCTGATAACCAGGTTTAGCAGTGGTAAGGATTCACTCTATGGTGCTGAAAAGAAACCTCTTCTGTTGGGCCATCTTTAGGTAGGCCCTAACAGTTTGTTGGAACCGTTTGTAACCGTTATAGTGCAACTAATGTGTTGTTAAATGTTGTGTAGTGGCTTTGCTGGCATGCATCTAAAAAAGCAAAAATGTTAAGTTTGCCCCACCAAGATTCACATGTTAAAACTGCCTCTGCACCATGGGGGTGTGTCCTGACATCAGAGTCAACCAGCTAAGACGAGGTAAACAATTCAGCATTTGTGAAGTTTTGGAATTATGTGTCTATGATGACTGAAAAGGGACGTAGAGAATGTTGTTGAATTTATACAGCGAGCTATGATTCTATTGAGACATTCACAATTGGGATACAAAAATGTGTCTAGTTATGAATGATATATAATCAAAGCATCTCTCTGTCTCTCTCTCAGGTTATAGGGGAACTGATTCTGTACGCAGCCCAGTGTTGTTGAGTTAGAGCTTAACTTGGGAGACAGTCTGGACAGTCTGGCCTCTTTGTCTGTCAGTGATCATGTGTGGGGCTGTGAGCTGAGCTGGGACATGTCAGACCTTGAAACCTGACCCACATTTTTGACCAGTGGTAGACCTATTATTTATTTTTGTCAGAAAGGAACCAAGTGTTTCCTCAAAGTCATATTGTGAACAGTAGCTCACTCATTGGAAAGGAGTGTTGTTGTATGGCCACATGGGCCCTACTCGGGCAGTTTTCTATGACCTGGGTGTGTCTCTCAAATAACCTACCAGAACTCTCATTCTCACAAAGCACTTTTGCAGATGATGTGTGTGTGTGTGTGAGAATCTGGCATGAACACCATTTTGCTATGTGTGAATGTCTATGTGAACATCTGTCTGGATATGTGGCATGTGTTATATTTTCCCTGTGCCTTTATGTGCATGCTCCTGCACAGGCCTGAATCTAGGCCATCACTGTGGGTTTTTGTTTCATAGGTGTATCAATGTATGTGGGAGTGTGCCTGGGTCAGGGGTGTGTCCGCTGTGTAATCACAGTGCAACTGAGGAACAGGAGACACCTCATGCTCACACACCCTCCATACACAAGGCATCCCTCTCTCCCACTGGAGTCACATTTCCTCTGGATTCATCTCCATCAGTGGAAATTCCCATTTGCCCAGTGCTCTTGATGGCAAGTGCAATTTGTATTAGAGGTGCAATATGCATAAATTGCTCCCCCATTTCCTGGTTGCTAAAATTCTAATAGTTTGTCTAATTTCAGTTTGTGACAAAACAAACAGTGTTGCAAGTCATTGTACCATCTAAACCGCTGTGAAATATATTTTCGATAAGCCAAAATATTGTTTTTTCAGATGTTGGAAGATGGTGTACAAAACTGAAAGTAAAAGATGCAAAAACGAACCTTAACAACTGAAAGCATAGAAATAGCACACATACAGTAGGACAGATGTACCGCTACTGAGACTTGCTTTCAATGAGAATGACAGATCTATAACTCACATTTCTATGTGAATTTGGTCAGGTCGCCCAAAAAGTGACATATTAAAGCTTTAAAGGATGATGCACAATGGAATTTTGCCATTTTCAGTCCACCATGATTACTGTTCTACTTTTACTGTGATCACCACAGGGGCACACATCCCAGACTGTCCTACTTAAAAAGCCCCAAAGCCACTGTGAGTCTAGCTGGAAAAGCAAATAAAAGGCCACTGACCAGGCTTGTGAATGCAGTCTTGGTCTTGAGTGAATGTGAATGTAGTAAGCTTTAAATGAAGTGGAATCGAGGCTCTATTCGTTATAGAAGTGATAATTTACCACAATCATCATCAATTACACTGAGTATACCAAACATTAGGAACACCTTATTAATATTGAATTGCACCCCTCTTTGCTCTCAGAACATCCTCAATTTATCGGGGCATGGACTATACAAGGTGTCAAAAGCATTCCACAGGGATGATGGCCCATTTTGACTCCAATGCTTCCCACTGTTATGTCAAGTTGGCTGGATGGTCTTTGGGTGGTGGACTATTCTTAATACATACGAGAAACTGTTTAGCGCGAAAACCCCAGCAGCGTTACCATACTTCATTCAAAGGCACTTAAATATTTTGTCTTGCCTCTTCACCCTCCAAATGGCACACATACACAATCCCATGTTTCAAGGCTTAAAAATCCTTCTTCAATCTGTTTCCTCCCCTTCATCTACACTGATTTGAAGTGGATTTAACAAGTGAGATCTTTAAGGGATCATAGCTTTCACCTGGATTCACCCTGGTCAATCTATGTCATGGAAAGAGCATGGTTTTGTATACTCACTATAAATGACCTATTCATAAATCGTAACACTTATTCTAACCTCTTGCTGCATTACGCCTTATTTCCAACATCTGAATCAACTTTATACAGGCCCATAGGCGAGTTGGGAGGGTTCCCAGCAGACATAATACAAGGGAAATGTTTGATGGACAATTTCCACTTACTTGAGCTCCTGAGGAAACATTAACAAGTAGCAGCTTTGTCTGAAAAGGATGCACACCTACATAAGACACTTCCTTTGAGATTAAGTATACAGAAAAATAATACAACCCAAATCATCCTGGTAATAAACACATTCACAGCAATGTAAATACATAGGCTGGGAGTCGGACATAGTTGACTTTTAAGGCTATATATCCAGCCAGCCACTGCATACATTTTAAGAGAGAATAGGCATTGGTCTGAAGGTGAAAAATAAAGGAAATTCACATGAGCACAACAGTGCCTATTCCACCCATGCTCTACCAAGGTTTTCCAGCACACAGCTTGGACCTATTACATTAGCTATGTTGGTATTGTACTTCAAAGTATGTGTAGGCAGGTTGCTTATGATTTCAAACTTCTCAAACAGCCTAACTCATACTCAAAGTAGGTGCTTCCAAAATAATGTGATTTGTATCGCATACAAAGTAAAGTATAGCTCACACTGTCGTAGACCATGTGGGGTCAAACGACATCAGGAAGGCAAGCTTGGAACATTTGAAAATTGATTTTAAAGAACTGATTTTAGCATTAAAAGAATCCAAAAAACGGCCAATAATTTCAGGTCCAGTACCATCGTTGGGCCGCGGGTGTGAAAGATTTAGCAGACAGTTTGCCCTGACCTTAGAGAGCATTTTTTATTCTCTATTTGGTTAGGTTAGGGTATGATTTGGGTGAGCAAATCGATGTTTCCATTTCTTTGTTGGCCCAGTATGGTTCCCAATCAGAGGCAGCTATTTATTGTTGTCTATCAACAATGACAAGCCACTGGGGTCTGACAATGGAAAATTACTGAGGATAATAGCAGACGATATTGCCACTCCTATTTGCCACATCTTTAATTTAAGCCTACTAGAAAACGTGTGCCCTCAGGCCTGGAGGGAAGCTAAAGTCATTCCGCTACCCAAGAACAGTAAAGCCCCCTTTACTGGCTCAAATAGCCGACCAATCAACCTGTTACCAACCCGTAGTAAACTTCTGGAAAAAAATGTGTTTGACCAGATACAATGCTATTTCACAGTAAACAAATTCACAACAGAATTTCAGCATGCTTACAGGGAAGGACACTCAACAAGCACAGCACTTACACAAATGACTGATGAATGGCTGAGAGAAATTGATGATAAAATGATTGTAGGGGCTGTCTTGTTAGACTTCAGTGCAGATTTTGAAATTATCAATCATAGTCTGCTGCTGGAAAAATGTATGTGTTATGGCTGTACACACCCTGTTATAATGTGGATAAAGAGTTACTTGTCTAACAGAACACAGAAGGTGTTCTTTAATGGAAGCCTCTCAAATATAATCCAGTTAGAATCAGGAATTCCCCAGGGTAGCTGTTTAAGCCCTTGCATTTTTCAATGTTTACTAATGACATGCCACTGACTGTGAGTAAAGCCAGAGTTTCTATGTATGCGGATGACTCAATGCTATACACGTCAGCTACTACAGCGACTGAAATGACTGCAATAATCAACAAAGATCTGCAGTTAGTTTCAGAGTGGTTGGCAAGGAATAAGTCAGCCCTAAATATTTCTAAAACTAAAAGCATTGTATTTGGAAACAAACACTCATCAAACCCTAAACCGCAACTACATTTTGTGATAAATAATGTGGAAATTGAGGAAGTTGAGATGACTAAACTGCTTGGAGTAACCCTAGATTGTAAACTGACATGGTCAAAACATATTGATGCAGTAGTAGCTAAGATGGGGAGAAGTCTGTCTATAATAAAGTGATGCTCTTTCTTCTTAACAACACTGTCAACAAGGCAAGTCCTACAGGCCCTAGTTTTGTCGCAGGCTAACTACTGTTCAGTAGTGTGGTAAGGTGCCACAAAAAAGGACTTTGGAAAATTGCAATTGTCCCAGAACAGGGCAGCACGGATGGCCCTTGGATGTAAACAAAGAGCTAATATTAATAATATGCATGTCAATCTCTCCTAGCTTAAAGTGGAGGAGAGATTGACCTCATCCCAACTTTTATTTATGAGAGACATTGACATGTTGAATGCACCAAGCTGTCTGTCTAAACTACTGGCACATAGCTCAGAAACACCCATGCATACCCTACAAGACATCTCTTCACAGTCAAGAGGTCTCTTCACAGTCCCCAAGTCCAGAAAGACTAGTACTACATAGAGCCATGACTACATGGAACTCTATTCCACATCAAGTAACTGACGGAAGCAGTAAAATTAGATTAAAAAAAACACCTTGGAACAGCGGGGACTGTGAAGCAACACAACCATTGGCACAGACACACACACACACACACACACGGATTTAGTACTGTAGGTATGTGTTGGTGGTGGAGTAGGGGCCTGAGGGCACACAGTGTGCTGTGAAATCTGTGAATGTATTGTAATGTTTTTAAAATGGTATAAACTGCCTTAATTTTGCTGGACCCCAGGAAGAGTAGCTGCTGCTTTGGTAAGCAGCTAATGGGGATCCATAATAAATACAAATACAAAAGTACATTTTCAATTCTTAGCACGACAGGCAAATGTTCCAATTCACACACTTATCAAGAGAACATCCCTGGTCATCCCTACTACCTCTGATCTGGCAGACTCATTAAACACAAATGCTTTGTTTGTAAATTATGTCTGAGTGTGCTCCTGGCTAGCCGCAAATAAAATAAAAACAAGAAAATCGTGTCGTCTTGTTTGCTTATACTTTTAATTTGATACTTAAGTATATTTTAAAACAAATTATTTTAGACTTTTAATCAAGTAGTATTTTACTGGGTGACTATTTTACTCATTTTCCATTAAGGTATCTTTACTTTTAGTCAAGTTTGACAATTAGGTACTTTTTCCACCACTGTCTTTGATTGAAATGTTTTCATTTGTATCATCTCTTTCCTTTCCTTGCTCTCTTTTGTTCTCTTCCCTTAGATTTTTTCCCAGGATGATCACATGTTACAGCCTGGTCTCATACACTAGATGTAACATAGTAAATGTCAATCCAGGAGACTGCAATTAGTATGATACAGTATGTACGTTTGGTAAGGTTACATAAGACAGAAGTTTACTTAAGACAAAAACAAGGGTGCTTGGTCAGGGTGGAAGGATGGGTGTATAATGTGAATGTCTAGCAACCCAAAGGTTGAGTGTCCCGATCTCATCATGGTCAATTACTAACCCCGGGCCTAGACTAACTAACCTTAGCCACCTAGCTAACATTAGCGTTAGCATTAGCCACAACGAATTGGAATTCATAAGATATCATACGTAATGACAATTCATAACATATTTTACGAATTGAAATTTGCAACATATCATACGAATTGCAATTCGCAACATATCATACGAATTGTCATTTGTTGTCATGTTTTGTCTTATATTGTCTTGTCATTTTGCTTTTCCCTCTGTTCGTTTTCCCCCTGCTGGTCTTTTTAGGTTCGTTCCCCTTTTCTCTCTCCCTTCCTCTCTCTCTTCTCTCTATCGTTCCGTTCCTGCTCCCAGCTGTTCCTATTCCCCTATCAATCATTTAGTCTTCCCACACCTGTTCCCTATCTTTTTCCCTGATTAGAGTCCCTATTTCTCCCCTTGTTTTCCGTTTCTGCCCTGTCGGATCCTTGTCTATTGTTCACCGTGCTGTGTCTGTGTATCGCCCTGTCGTGTCGTGTTTCCCTCAGATGCTGCGTGGTGAGCAGGTGTCTGAGTCTGCTACGGTCAAGTGCCTTCCCGAGGCAACCTGCAGTACATGATCGAGTCTCCAGTCTGTTCTCGTCATTACGAGTGGAATTGTGCTTTATGATTGTATATTTACTTTACTGGATTAAAGACTCTGTTTTCGCCAAGTCGCTTTTGGGTCCTCATTCACCTGCATAACAGAAGGATCCGACCAAAGAATGGACCCAGCGACTACAGACGCTCGTAACACTGCCGTCGAGATCCAAGGAGCCATGCTCGGTAGACACGAGCAGGAATTGTCTGCTGCTCGCCATGCCGTGAAGAACCTGGCCGCTCAGGTTTCCGACCTCTCTGGACAGTTCCAGAGTCTTCGTCTCGTGCCACCTGTTACTTCCTGGCCTGCCGAGCCTCCGGAACCTAGGGTTAATAACCCACCTTGCTACTCCGGGCAGCCCACGGAGTGCCGCTCCTTTCTCACCCAGTGTGATATTGTGTTCTCTCTCCAACCCAACACATACTCTAGAGAGAGAGCTCGGGTTGCTTACGTCATTTCACTCCTTACTGGCCGGGCTCGAGAGTGGGGCACAGCTATCTGGGAGGCAAGGGCTGATTGCTCTAACAATTACCAGAACTTTAAAGAGGAGATGATTCGGGTTTTTGACCGTTCAGTTTTTGGTAGGGAGGCTTCTAGGGCCCTGGCTTCCCTATGCCAAGGTGATCGATCCATAACGGATTACTCTATTGAGTTTCGCACTCTTGCTGCCTCTAGTGAGTGGAACGAGCCGGCACTGCTCGCTCGTTTTCTGGAGGGACTCCACGCAGTGGTTAAGGATGAGATTCTCTCCCGGGAGGTTCCTTCAAGTGTGGACTCTTTGATTGCTCTCGCCATCCGCATAGAACGACGGGTAGATCTTCGTCACCAGGCTCGTGGTAGAGAGCTCGCGTCAACGGTGTTTCCCTGCTCCGCATCGCAACCATCTCCCTCCTCTGGCTCAGAGACTGAGCCCATGCAGCTGGGAGGTATTCGCATCTCGACTAAGGAGAGGGAACGGAGGATCACCAACCGCCTGTGCCTCTATTGCGGACTTGCTGGACATTTTGTTAATTCATGTCCAGTAAAAGCCAGAGCTCATCAGTAAGCGGAGGGCTACTGGTGAGCGCTACTACTCAGGTCTCTCCATCTAGATCCTGTACTACTTTGTCGGTCCATCTACGCTGGACCGGTTCGGGTGCTACATGCAGTGCCTTGATAGACTCTGGGGCTGAGGGTTGTTTCATGGACGAAGCATGGGCTCGGAAACATGACATTCCTTTCAGAGAGTTAGACAAGCCTACGCCCATGTTCGCCTTAGATGGTAGTCATCTTCCCAGTATCAGATTTGAGACACTACCTTTAACCCTCACAGTATCTGGTAACCACAGTGAGACTATTTCTTTTTTGATTTTTCGTTCACCTTTTACACCTGTTGTTTTGGGTCATCCCTGGCTAGTATGTCATAATCCTTCTATTAATTGGTCTAGTAATTCTATCCTATCCTGGAACGTTTCTTGTCATGTGAAGTGTTTAATGTCTGCCATCCCTCCCGTTTCTTCTGTCCCCACTTCTCAGGAGGAACCTGGCGATTTGACAGGAGTGCCGGAGGAATATCATGATCTGCGCACGGTCTTCAGTCGGTCCGAGCCAACTCCCTTCCTCCTCACCGGTCGTATGATTGTAGTATTGATCTCCTTCCGGGGACCACTCCTCCTCGGGGTAGACTATACTCTCTGTCGGCTCCCGAACGTAAGGCTCTCGAGGATTATTTGTCTGTGTCTCTTGACGCCGGTACCATAGTGCCTTCTTCCTCTCCGGCCGGGGCGGGGTTTTTTTGTTAAGAAGAAGGACGGTACGCTGCGCCCCTGCGTGGATTATCGAGGGCTGAATGACATAACGGTTAAGAATCGTTATCCGCTTCCCCTTATGTCATCAGCCTTCGAGATTCTGCAGGGAGCCAGGTGCTTTACTAAGTTGGACCTTCGTAATGCTTACCATCTCGTGCGCATCAGAGAGGGGGACGAGTGGAAAAACGGCGTTTAACACTCCGTTAGGGCATTTTGAGTACCGGGTTCTGCCGTTTGGTCTCGCCAATGCGCCAGCTGTTTTTCAGGCATTAGTTAATGATGTTCTGAGAGACATGCTGAACATCTTTGTTTTTGTCTATCTTGACGATATCCTGATTTTTTCACCGTCACTCGAGATTCATGTTCAGCACGTTCGACGTGTTCTACAGCGCCTTTTAGAGAATTGTCTCTACGTGAAGGCTGAGAAGTGCTCTTTTCATGTCTCCTCCGTTACTTTTCTCGGTTCCGTTATTTCCGCTGAAGGCATTCAGATGGATTCCGCTAAGGTCCAAGCTGTCAGTGATTGGCCCGTTCCAAGGTCACGTGTCGAGTTGCAGCGCTTTCTAGGTTTCGCTAATTTCTATCGGCGTTTCATTCGTAATTTCGGTCAAGTTGCTGCCCCTCTCACAGCTCTTACTTCTGTCAAGACGTGTTTTAAGTGGTCCGGTTCCGCCCAGGGAGCTTTTGATCTTCTAAAAGAACGTTTTACGTCCGCTCCTATCCTCGTTACTCCTGACGTCACTAGACAATTCATTGTCGAGGTTGACGCTTCAGAGGTAGGCGTGGGAGCCATTCTATCCCAGCGCTTCCAGTCTGACGATAAGGTTCATCCTTGCGCTTATTTTTCTCATCGCCTGTCGCCATCTGAACGCAACTATGATGTGGGTAACCGCGAACTGCTCGCCATCCGCTTAGCCCTAGGCGAATGGCGACAGTGGTTGGAGGGGCGACCGTTCCTTTTGTCGTTTGGACAGACCATAAGAACCTTGAGTACATCCGTTCTGCCAAACGACTTAATGCTCGTCAAGCTCGTTGGGCGTTGTTTTCGCTCGTTTCGAGTTTGTGATTTCTTACCGTCCGGGTAGCAAGAACACCAAGCCTGATGCCTTATCCCGTCTTTTAGTTCTTCTGTGGCTTCTACTGATCCCGAGGGGATTCTTCCTTATGGGCGTGTTGTCGTGTTGACAGTCTGGGGAATTGAAAGACAGGTTAAGCAAGCACTCACGCACACTGCGTCGCCGCGCTTGTCCTAGTAACCTTCTTTTCGTTCCTGTTTCCACTCGTTTGGCTGTTCTTCAGTGGGCTCACTCTGCCAAGTTAGCTGGTCATCCCGGTGTTCGAGGCACTCTTGCATCTATTCGCCAGCGCTTTTGGTGGCCGACTCAGGAGCGTGACACGCGCCGTTTCGTGGCTGCTCGTTCGGACTGCGCGCAGACTAAGTCAGGTAACTCTCCTCCTGCCGGTCGTCTCAGACCGCTCCCATTCCTTCTCGCCCATGGTCTCACATCGCCCTAGACTTCATTACCGGTCTGCCTTTGTCTGCGGGGAAGACTGTGATTCTTACGGTTGTCGATAGGTTCTCTAAGGCGGCACATTTCATTCCCTCGCTAAACTTCCTTCCGCTAAGGAGACAGCACAAATCATCATCGAGAATGTGTTCAGAATTCATGGCCTCCCGTTAGATGCCGTTTCAGACAGAGGCCCGCAATTCACGTCACAGTTTTGGAGGAGTTCTGTCGTTTGATTGGTGCGTCCGTCAGTCTCTCTTCCGGGTTTCATCCCCAGTCTAACGGTCAAGCAGAGAGGGCCAATCAGACGATTGGTCGCATACTACGCAGCCTTTCTTTCAGAAACCCTGCGTCTTGGGCAGAACAGCTCCCCTGGGCAGAATACGCTCACAACTCGCTTCCTTCGTCTGCTACCGGGTTATCTCCGTTTCAGAGTAGTCTGGGTTACCAGCCTCCTCTGTTCTCATCCCAGCTTGCCGAGTCCAGCGTTCCCTCTGCTCAAGCGTTTGTCCAACGTTGTGAGTGCACCTGGAGGAGGGTGAGGTCTGCACTTTGCCGTTACAGGGCACAGACTGTGAGAACCGCCAATAAACGTAGGATTAAGAGTCCAAGGTATTGTTGCGGCCAGAGAGTGTGGCTTTCCACTCGCAACCTTCCTCTTACGACAGCTTCTCGTAAGTTGACTCCGCGGTTCATTGGTCCGTTCCGTGTCTCCCAGGTCGTCAATCCTGTCGCTGTGCGACTGCTTCTTCCGCGACATCTTTGTCGCGTCCATCCTGTCTTCCATGTCTCCTGTGTCAAGCCCTTTCTTCGCACCCCGTTCGTCTTCCCTCCCCCTCCCGTCCTTGTCGAGAGCGCACCTATTTACAAGGTACGTAGGATCATGGACATGCGTTCTCGGGGACGGGGTCACCAATACTTAGTGGATTGGGAGGGTTACGGTCCTGAGGAGAGGAGTTGGGTTCCGTCTCGGGACGTGCTGGACCGTTCACTTATTGATGATTTCCTCCGTTGCCGCCAGGATTCCTCCTCGAGTGCGCCAGGAGGCGCTCGGTGAGTGGGGGGGTACTGTCATGTTTTGTCTTATATTGTCTTGTCATTTTGCTTTTCCCTCTGTTCGTTTTCCCCCTGCTGGTCTTTTTAGGTTCGTTCCCCTTTTTCTCTCTCCCTTCCTCTCTCTCTTCTCTCTATCGTTCCGTTCCTGCTCCCAGCTGTTCCTATTCCCCTATCAATCATTTAGTCTTCCCACACCTGTTCCCTATCTTTTTCCCTGATTAGAGTCCCTATTTCTCCCCTTGTTTTCCGTTTCTGCCCTGTCGGATCCTTGTCTATTGTTCACCGTGCTGTGTCTGTGTATCGCCCTGTCGTGTCGTGTTTCCCTCAGATGCTGCGTGGTGAGCAGGTGTCTGAGTCTGCTACGGTCAAGTGCCTTCCCGAGGCAACCTGCAGTACATGATCGAGTCTCCAGTCTGTTCTCGTCATTACGAGTGGAATTGTGCTTTATGATTGTATATTTACTTTACTGGATTAAAGACTCTGTTTTCGCCAAGTCGCTTTTGGGTCCTCATTCACCTGCATAACATTTGTAACACATTATGTGAAATGGATGCTGGACATCCACAAATGTATACATACCATACGAAATCTAACATATTATACTAACAGGGTGTCTTCAATGTACATACCAAACAATACGAAATGCTATGAGATCAGGTTGCAGCAGTATGCAGTCAATTGAAAAAATGAAATGTAAAAGTAATGAAATTCGTCTGTTTTCAACAAATGAACTGTTTTAGAATTTTTTTAAAGATAACAAGATCAAATGTATAGTCACTATTGAGTGAATGAACAAAATAAAATAAATATATAATTTTGCAATTAAAGCTTCGTGTCATCACCATACTGCCCATTAAAATACTGTGAAGTTGCTGTGTTTATAACAAGGTTTGTAGTGTAACAGTTAGTGTCACTACCTTTGGAACTGAAGGTCCTGGGTTTGCCTGTCTGCGGATACATTTTGACCACTCACTTTAGTGTATAGTTTTGACACACAGTGCTTATTTGCATTGCTTAGGTGGCTTTTAAAATAGCCTTTGGGTTTGTGGAATGGCAGGCAAGTGACAATGGTGGTGTGTACAACTGCTTGAGTCTTGCTAGAACAGAGGAGAGACCAGCTCTCAGACTCTCAAGGAAGAAAGAGGTCGTTGCCCTCATCAGTGAGATGCACGCCATCCGAACAGTACTGCCCAGGGACACAGTGCTTTACGGCAGAGTGGCAGATCGTGGGCATGCACATGTCAATGAGAAATGCAAGCTGGCCCATGTGGAACTGACAAACAGCTTACACCAATTCAAATGCACGCGGGACACATGGTACTTTGCACACTATCAATACTTAAAATGTATGTTCTGTTCCAAATCTGAGTACTCCCATCTGTTTTCATATTTATACTGGTATTTATAAATGAGGACTTGTGCTCTGTTACTGGAGTAGGACAGCTGTGTACACCATTACTTAGGACATTTGTAGCTGAAGTTTAATATTGAAGGATTTAGAGCACCTATCCAATTTCAGATGTGTAAAAAAGTTCTGTACTTGTCTCATGACTATATTACAGCTGTTTCTCGACAGTTTGTTATTTTTTGCAGTGCTTGTTTTGGGACTTACCAGAATTGCCATTGATGATCCACAGTGTTATGCATTATTTTCTGTTCATTCATTGAGACCATGAATAGTAGAATCAGTTGTTGGTGAACTGGGCTTGAACAAAAAAGCCTACATAAACCTGTAGCTTATCAAGAGCAATTGTGACCATCCGTGAACTGCATTTACAAAGTTGACTAGATCTGAATGTACATTTGGTTGTAAATTGTATATTTAGTGATAACTCACTTTTGCTTACAGGTAATGTAGTACTAGGCCTTTCTTCAGTAAACTACTGTCAGGTACATTTTCACTTCAATTGTTAATGGGTACATGTTAATTATGTGTATATTTTCCAGTAGCTTGATTGATTGTCTTGAGAGATCAGGAAAAATATCGCCAGATTACTCAATATTGGCTTCAATGGGTTTCTGTTGTTTTTTTCCCCACTTTCCTCTGGAAAAGCTGTTAATATGAAATAAATACTAACAACTACATTATCTCTTTTGACGTTTGTCATTATTGTTTACTTTGAACTTTTATTGCTGTGTTATGAGGTATTATATTATTGTATAATGATGTTCCATAATCACCTTCTGGAGTAAAAATCACGGACATTGAAAACAAAAAAGAGAATAGGCATTGGTCTGAAGGTGAAAAGGAAAGGAAGTTCACATGAGCACCACAATGTCTATTCCACCCATGCTCTACCAAGGTTTTCCAGCACACAGCTTTGACCAACTAATATAATAATATATAATATATGCCATTTAGCAGACGCTTTTATCCAAAGCGACTTAGCTATGTTGGTATTGTACTTCTAACTGTGTAGGCATGTGGCTTAGGATTCAAAACTACTCAAACAGCCTAAATCCATACTCTTCACAGGGATAGTGGACTTTACAGCGCACTGCTATTGACATTTGGTTCAGTGCATTCGGCAAGTGTTCAGACCTCTGGACATTTTACACATTTTGTTGTTATAGCCTTCTTCTATAATGGATTACATTTTTTTTTAATCCTCATCAATCTACATATAATACCACATAATGGCAAAGTGAAAACAGATTTTTGAAAATTTTGCTAAATAAAAAACACAAATACATAATTTACATAAGTATTCAGACCCTTTGCTATGAGACTTGAAATTGAACTCAAATGCTTCCTGTTTCCATTGAGATGTTTCTACAACTTGGAGTCCACCTGTGGTAAATTCACATGATTTAGAAAGGCAGTTGACAGTGCATGCAGAGCAAAAATCAAGCCATTAGGTCGAAGGAATTGTCCGTAGAGCTCAGAGACAGTATGGCTACCAAAACATTTCTGCAGCATTGAAGGTCCTCAAGAATACAGTGGCCCCCATCATTCTTAAATGGAAGAAGTTTGGAACCACCAAGACTCTTCCTAGAGCTGGCCGCCTGGCCAAACCTGAGCAATCGGGGGAGAAGGGCCTTAGTCAAGAGGTGACCAAGAACCCGATGGTCACTCTGACAGAGTTCCAGAGTCCCTCTATTGAGATGTGAGAACCTTCCAGAAGGACAACTGTCGCTGTAGCACTCCACCAATCAGGCCTTTATGGTAGAGTGGCCAGATGGAAGCCACTCCTCAGTAAAAGGCACATGACTCTCAGACCATGAGAAACAAGATTCTCTGGTCTGATGAAACCAAGATTGAACTCTTTGGCCTGAATGCCAAACGTCATGTCTGGAAAATACCTGGCACTATCCCTATGGTGAAGCATGGTGGTGGTAGCATCTTGCTGTGGGGATGTTTTTCAGCAGCAGGGACTGGGAGACTAGTCAGGACCGAGGGAAAGCTGAACCGAGCAAAGTACAGAGAGGTCCTTCATAAAAACCCGCTCCAAAGCACTCAGGATCTCAGACAGGGGTGAAGGTTCACCTTTCAATAGGACAACAACTCAAAGCACACAGCCAAGACAACCGCAGGAGTGGCTACGCGACAAGTCTCTGAATGTGCTTGAGTGGCCCAGCCAGACTCCGGACTTGAACGCGATCGAACATCTCTGGAGAGACCTGAAAATATAGTGGGGCAAAAAAGTATTTAGTCAGCCACCAATTGTGCAAGTTCTCCCACTTAAAAATATGAGAGTGGCCTGTAATTTTCATCATAGGTACACTTCTATGACAGACAAAATTATTTTAAAAATCCAGAAAATCACATTGTAGGATTTTTTATGAATTTATTTGCTAATTATGGTGGAAAATAAGTATTTGGTCACCTACAAACAAGCAAAATTTCTGGCTCTCACAGACCTGTAACTTCTTCTTTAAGAGGCTCCTCTGTCCTCCACTCGTTACCTGTATTAATGGCACCTGTTTGAACTTGTTATCAGTATAAAAGACACCTGTCCACAACCTCAAACAGTCACACTCCAAACTCCACTATGGCCAAGACCAAAGAGCTGTCAAAGGACACCAGAAACAAAATTGTAGACCTGCACCGGGCTGGGAAGACTGAATCTGCAATAGGTAAGCAGCTTGGTTTGAAGAAATCAACTGTGGGAGCAATTATTAGGAAATGGAAGACATACAAGACCACTGATAATCCCCTCGATCTGGGGCTCCACACAAGATCTCACCCCGTGGGGTCAAAATGATCACAAGAATGGTGAGCAAAAATCCCAGAACCACACGGGGGGACCTAGTGAATGACCTGCAGAGAGCTGGGACCAAAATAACAAAGCCTACCATCTGCAAGGGCATTGAAGATGAAACGTGGCTAGGTCTTTCAGCATGACAATGATCCCAAACACACCGCCCGGGCAACGAAGGAGTGGCTTCGTAAGAAGCATTTCAAGGTCCTGGAGTGGCCTAGCCAGTCTCCAGATCTCAACCCCATAGAAAATCTTTGGAGGGAGTTGAAAGTCCGTGTTGCCCAGCAACAGCCCCAAAACATCACTGCTCTAGAGGAGATCTGCATGGAGGAATGGGCCAAAATACCAGCAACAGTGTGTGAAAACCTTGTGAAGACTTACAGAAAACGTTTGACCTCTGTCATTGCCAACAAAGGGTATATAACAAAGTATTGAGATAAACTTTTGTTATTGACCAAATACTCATTTTCCACCATAATTTGCAAATAAATTCATAAAAAATCCCACAATGTGATTTTCTGGATTTTTTTCTAATTTTGTCTGACATAGTTGAAGTGTACCTATGATGAAAATTACAGGCCTCTCTCATCATTTTAAGTGGGAGAACTTGCACAATTGGTGGCTGACTAAATACTTTTTTTGGCCCACTGTAGCTGAGCAGTGACGCTCCCCATCCAACCTGACAGAGCTTGAGAGGTTCTCTAGAGAAGAACGGGGGAAACTCCCCAAATACAGGTGTGCCAAGCTTGTAGCGTCATAGACTCAAGACTGTAATCACTGCCAAAGATGCTTCAACAAAGTACTGAGTAAAGGATCTGAATACTTATGCAAATGTGATAGTTTTTTATATATACATTTTCAAACATTTAAAAAATATAAGTTTTCTCTTTGTCTATATCAGGTATTGGTATTGTATGCATATTGATGAGGTAAAATAGCCTCAACCAGTCTCAACATCAACAGTGACGAGGCGACTCTGGGATGCTGGCCTTCTAGGCAGAGTTCCTCTGTCCAGTGTCTGTGTTCTTTTGCCCATCTTAATCTTTTCTTTTCATTGGCCAGTCTGAGATATGGCTTTTTCTTTGCAACTCTGCCAAGAAGGCCAGCATCCCGGAGTCGCCTCTTCACTGTTGACGTTGAGACTGGTGTTTTGCAGGTACTATTTAATGAAGCTGCCAGTTGAGGACTTGTGAGGCGTCTGTTTCTCAAACTAGACACTCTAATGTACTTGTCCTCTTATGTCAGTTGTGCACCGGGGCCTCCCACTCCTCTTTCTATTCTGGTTTGAGCCAATTTGTGCTGTTCTGTGAAGTGAGTAGTACACAGCATTGTTTGAGATCTTGAGTTTCTTGGCAATTTCTCGCATGGAATAGCCTTAATTTCTCAGAACAAGAATAGACTGATGAGTTTCAGAAGAAAGTTATTTGTTTCTGGCTATTTTGAGTCTGTAATCGAACCCACAAATGCTGATGCTCCAGATACTCAACTTGTCATGTTTTGTCTTATATTGTCTTGTCTTTTTGCTTTCCCTTCTGTTCGTTTCCCCCTGCTGGTCTTATTAGGTTCGTTCCCTTTTCTATCCCTCTCTCTCTCCCTCCCTCTCTCTCCTCTCTCTATCGTTCCGTTCCTGCTCCCAGCTGTTCCTCATTCTCCTACTCACTCATTTAGTCTTTCCACACCTGTTCCCTATCTTGTCCTCTGATTAGAGTCCCTATTTCTCCCCTTGTTTTCCGTTTCTGTCCTGTCGGATCCTTGTATATTGTTCACCATGCTGTGTCTTTGTCTCGCCCTGTCGTGTCTTGTTTCCCTCAGATGCTGCGTGTGAGCAGGTGTCTGAGTCTGCTACGGTCGGTGCCTTCCCGAGGCAACCTACAGTTTATGGTCGAGTCTCCAGTCTGTCCTCGTCACTACGAGTGGAATTAGTTTATTATGTTTAGTTTTCTGCTCCGATTTGTCTAGGAGTATTGCCTATTTCCTTTACTGGAATAAAGACTCTGTTTTCGCCAAGTCGCTTTTGGGTCCTCATTCACCTGCATAACACAACTAGTTTAAAGAAGGACAGTTTTATTGCTTCTTTAATCAGAACAACAGTTTTCAGCTGTGCTAACATAATGCAAAAGGGTTGGTTTTTTTACCCCCCAATTTCGTGGTATCCAATTGATTAGTAGCTACTATCTTGTCTCATTGCTACAACTCCCGTACGGGCTCGGGAGAGACGAAGGTTGAAAATCATGAGTCCTCCGATAAACAACCCAACCAAGCCGCACTGCTTCTTAACACAGCGCGCATCCAACCTGGAAGCCAGCCGCACCAATGTTTCGGAGGAAACACCGTGCACCTGGCAACCTTGCGTGCACTGCGCCCGGCCCGCCACAGGAGTCGCTGGTGCGTGATGAGACAAGGATATCTCTACCGGCTAAGCCCTCCCTAACCCGGACGACGCTAGGCCAAATGTGCGTCGTCCCACGGACCTCCCGGTCACGGCCGGTTACGACAGAGCCTGGGCACGAACCCAGCACTGCGCCACCCGGGAGGCCTGCTAAAGGGTTTTCTAATGATCAATTAGCATTTTAAAATGATAAACTTGGATTGGCTAACACAATGTGCCATTGGAATACATGATTGATGGTTGCTGATAATGGGCCTCTGTACGCCTATGTAGATATTCCATAAACAATCTGCCATTTCCAGCTACAATAGTCATTAACAACATTAACAATGTCGACAATGTACTTCTGATCAATTTGATGTTGTTTTAATCGACAAAAAACGTGCTTTTCTTTCAAAAACAAGGACATTTCTAAGTGACCCCAAACTTCTGAATTTTGTGATATCCAATTGTTAGTTAGTCTTGTCTCATCACTTCAACTCCCGTACGGACTCACTGTACAGCTGGCGACCGAAGTCAGCATTGAGGCGCCCGGCTGCCACAAGGAGTTACTAGCGCACAATGGGACAAGGACATCCCAGCCAGCCAAACCCTCCCCTGTCCGGGACGACGCTGGGCCAATTGTGTGCTACTTCACGGGTCACCCGATCGCAGCCGGCTGCAAAACAGCCTGGGATCGAACCCAGATCTGTAGTGACACCTCTAGCACTGCGATGCAGTGTCTTACACTGCTGCGCCACTCGGGAGGCTAAGCTACACATTATTTTGACAGAGTTAATGAACTGTCCGTTGATCAGCACAGCAAATGATAAAACAGGACCATGTTTGAAAACATTAAACAGGTAAGTTAACAGTTGCATACAGGCTCTATCTGAGCTACTGTGTCCAACAAACCACCACCTGTTGTTATGTTGGGTACCTACTGACAAAAATGTTATTATTTTATGACGTATTGCTAAAATAAAGGTTTAAGGAAATACAGGCATGCAGCACATTACTAAAAGACAAAACAGCTTAATCAAGCGTGATGGTCTTGTAAGTGTAAAAGCAAAGCGTTCTTTCATTGGATAAAGAAAAGCATGACAAATTAGTGTAACAGGATGTCTTACTGTGGTGTGTGAAGAATCCAATAGACCCCTTTCTGTGTTTGCAAACGTTGCTTTGCAAGGGTGTTGTGTGCAAGTTGGTGGCAGGACAAGGGGGAGATGCCTTAAAAATGCCTCGATTTACATGTTGCTTATGAGTGCATTTCATACTACTTTTGGCTTATAAATGGATGTTAAGGCCCAGATTTAATATAATGTCTGTTTCATCATTTCAAATCTACTGCCTTCTACTTAAACACTTCAACTTCAACCAGTAAGTGGCTCTTAGGCTGTAGCAAAAGCTAGCCAACAAACACCCACAAACAAACAGTGAAACCCAGGCTACCTCAGTATCGTTCTCAATCAGAGACAACTAATGACACCTGCCTCTGATTGAGAACCATACTAGGCCTAAACATAGAAATCCCAAAATCATATAAAAACAAACATAGACTGCCCACCCCAACTCACGCCCTGACCATACTAAATAATGACAAAACAAAGGAAATAAAGGTCAGAACGTGTCATGCATAGGTGTAATAGGTGGCAGGGAATTGAGGCGCAGGAGAGTCAAATGGAGTGTAAAATGGAGTCTTTTAATAAAGTCCACGGAGTGTGCTCCATAACACTAAACGTACATAAACAAACAAACATGGG
This sequence comes from Oncorhynchus gorbuscha, assembly GCF_021184085.1. Taxonomy (NCBI): domain Eukaryota; kingdom Metazoa; phylum Chordata; class Actinopteri; order Salmoniformes; family Salmonidae; genus Oncorhynchus; species Oncorhynchus gorbuscha. Next base: position 33,720 of record NW_025745054.1, read on the forward strand.
TACGAGGACCCGACGCTCACCTATACAACAATCACACTACACTGACAATAAAACAATCTCTGACAAAGACATGAGGGGAAACAGAGGGTTAAATACACAACAGGTAATGAATGGGATAGAAAACAGGTGTGTGGGAAGACAAGACAAAACCAATGGAAAATGAAAAAAGGATCAATGATGGCTAGAAGACCGGTGACGTCGAACGCCGAGCACCGCCTGAACAAGGAGAGGCAACGACTTCGGCAGAAGTCGTGACAGAACGTGACATTTATAAACATTACAATATATTGACAGATTTCACAACACACTGTGTGCCCTCAGGCCCATACTCCACCACTACCACATATCTACAGTACTAAATCCATGTGTATGTATAGTGCGTATGTTATCGTATGTGTGTGTGTGTGTGTGTGTGTGTGTGTGTGTGTGTGTGTGTGTGTGTGTGTGTGTGTGTGTGTGTGTGTGTGTGTGTGTGTGTGTGTGTGTGTGTGTGTGTGTGTGTGTGTGTGTGTGTGTGTGTGTGTGTGTGTGTGTGTGTGTGTGTGTGTGTGTGTGTGTGTGTGTGCGTGTGGCTGTGCCAACGTTTGTGTTGCTTCATAGTCCCCGAATGTTCCATAAGGTGTTTTTTAATCTGTTTTTAAATCTAATTTTACTGCTTGCGTCAGTTACTTGATGGAGAATAGAGTTCCAAGTCGTCATGGCTCTATGTAGTACTGTGTGCCTCCCATAGTCTGTACTGGACTTGGAGACTGTGAAAAGACCTCTTGTGGCATGTCTTGTGGGGTATGCAAGGGTGTCCAAGCTGTGTGCCATTAGTTTAGACAGACAGCTTGGTGCATTCAACATGTCAATATCTCTCATAAATAAAAGTTGGGATGAGGTCAATGTCTCCTCCACTTTCAGCCAGGAGAGATTGACATGCATATTATTAATATTAGCTCTCTGTATACATCCAAGGGCCAGCCGTGCTGCCCTGATCTTTATTTGTGGCACCTGACCACACGACTGAGCAGTAGTCAAGCTGAAACAAAACTAGGGCCTGTAGGACCTGCCTTGTTGATAGTGTTGTTAAGGCAGAACATTGCTTTATTATAGACAGATTTCTCCCCATCTTAGCTACTACTGCATCAATATGTTTTGACCATGGCAGTTTACAATCTAGGGTCACTCCAAGCAGTTTAGTCATCTCAACTTCCTCAATTTCTACATAATTTATCACAAAATGTAGTTTGGTTTAGGATTTAATGAGTGTTTTGTTCCAAATACAATACTTTTAGTTTTAGAAATATTAAGGGCTAACTTATTCCTTGCAACCCACTCTGAAAATAACAGCAGCTCTTTGTTGAGTATTGCAGTCATTTCAGTCGCTGTAGTAGCTGACATGTATAGCGCTGAGTAATCCGCATCAAAAAAACTCTGGCTTTGCTCAAAGTAACTAGCATGTCATTAGTAAAAATTGAAAAATGCAAGGGCTTAAACAGCTACCCTGGGCAATTCCTGATTCTAACTAGATTATATTTGAGAGGATTCCATTGAAGAACACCCTCTGTGTTCTGTTAGACAAGTAACTCTTTATCCACATTATAACAGGGTGTGTAAAGCCATAACTGTCAGAGTCTAGGTGATGTGGGTAAGGCGGAGTCAGGCGCAAGACACAGAGATGAGTAATAATAGTAATAGTACTCAAATATAGTCTTCCAACAAGGAGAACGAAAATCCAGAATCACATAAACGAGACAACTGACAACAATAAACACGCACAAAACCATGATGGCTCCAGAGGGTTAAATAGGGAAATAATTCAAACGTAATGGGAACCAAGTGTGTACAATACAGACAAAACCAATGGAAAAAGAAATGTAGACCGGTGGAGGCTAGAAAGCCGGTGACATCGACCGCCGAACGTCGCCGAACAAGGAGAGGCATCAACCAGCAGCAGACTATGAACGATAATTTCAAAATCTGCACTGAAGTCTAACAAGACAGCCCCTACAATCATTTTATCATCAATTTCTCTCAGCCAATCATCAGTCATTTGTGTAAGTGCTGTGCTTGTTGAGTGTCCTTCCCTGTAAGCATGCTGAAATTTTGTTGTGAATTTGTTTACTGTGAAATAGCATTGTATCTGGTCAAACACAATTTTTTCTAGAAGTTTACTAAGGGTTGGTAACAGGCTGATTGGTCGGCTATTTGAGCCAGTAAAGGGGGGCTTTACTGTTCTTGGGTAGCGGAATGACTTTAGCCCCCCCCAGGCCTGAGGGCACACCCTCTCTAGTAGGCTTAAATTAAAGATGTGGCAAATAGGAGTGGCAATATCGTCTGCTATTATCCTCAGTAATTTTCCATCCAGATTGTCAGACCCCAGTGAGTTGTCACTATTGATAGACAACAATAATGTTTTCACCTCTTCCACGCTTACTTTACGGAATTCAAAAGTACAATTCTTGTCTTTCATAATTTGGTCCGATATACTTGGATGTGTAGTGTCAGCATTTGTTGCTGGCATGTCATCTCTAAGTTTGCTTATCTTGCCAATGAAAAAGTAATTCAAGTAGTTTGTGATATCAGTGGGCTTTGTGATGAATGAGCCATCTGATTCAATGAATGAAGGAGCCGAGTTGGCTTTTTTTTCCAAAATGTAATTTAAGGTGCCCCAAAGCTTTTTACTATCATTCTTTATATAATGTATCTTTGTTTCATTGTGTAGTTTATTTTTATTTAGTTTAGTCACATGATTTCTAAATTTGGAGTATGTTTGCTAATCAGTTGGTCTGCCAGACTTAATTGCCATACCTTTTGCCTCATCCCTCTCAACCATACAATTTTTCAATTCCTCACCAATACAAGGGGATTTAACAGTTTTTACAGTAATTTTCTTAATGTGTACATGCTTATTAGTAACTGGAATAAGTAGTTTCATAAATGCGTCAAGTGCAGCACCTGGTTGCTCCTCATTACAAAACACACACCAGCAAATATTCTTTACATCATCAACATATGAATCACTACAAAACTTATTTTATTACCTCTTATACACTATATTTGGCCCAGCCTTTGGAACTTTGGTTTTCCTAGATAAGGCTATTATATTGTGACCACTACATCCTATGGATTTGGAAACTGATATAAATCAAATATCTGCATCATTAGTAAAGATGTGATCAATACATGTTTAATTCCTGTGCTGTTTGTAACTATCTTGTATGTTGACTGACAACCTGACCCAGGTTGCAGGCATTGTTTACAGTTTGAAGGGTCACGCCCTGGTCGAAGTATTTTGTGTTTATCTTCATGGATTGGGTCAGGCCAGGGTGTGGCATGGGGTTTTTGTATTGTGGTGTGTTTTGTCTTGGGGTTTTGGTGTTGGTATTGGGATTGTAGCTTAGTGGGTATCTAGCAAAGTCTATGGCTGTCTGGAGTGGTTCACAATCAGAGGCAGGTGTTTATCGTTGTCTCTGATTGGGAACCATATTTAGGCAGCCATATTCTTTGAGTTTATCGTGGGTGATTGTCCTTAGTGTCTTTGTTCCTGTCTCTGTGTTAGTTGACACAAGTATAGGCTGTTTCGGTTTTTGTTTCGTTAGTTACGTTCTTTGTTTTGTAGTGTTTGTGTTTATTCGTGTTTACGTTGTTCATTAAACATGGATCGCAATCTACACACTGCATTTTGGTCCGACTCTCCTTCACACCTAGAAAACCATTACATTGAAGTTTTTTCCTGAGTAGGCAGCTTGATGATAGCCAGTCAATATTTAAATCACCCAGAAAATATACTTTTCTGTTGATATCACATACATTATCAAGCATTTCACACATACTATCCAGATACTGACTGTCAGCACTTGGTGGTCTGTAGCAGCTTCCCACAAGAATGGGCTTTAGGTGAGGCAGATGAACCTTTGGCCATATTACTTCAACGGCATTTAACATTAGATAATCTCTAAGCTTTACAGGAATGTGGTTCTGAATATAGACCGCAACATATATATAGACCGTCTCCGTTGGCATGTCTGTCTTTTCAATACATGTTATAACCATGTATTGCTACCACTGTATCATCAAAGGTATTATCTAAGTGGGTTTCAGAGATTGTCAGAATATTATTGTCATCTGTTACAAGCAAGTTATTGACTTCATGGACCTTGTTTCTTAGGCTACAAATGTTAATATGGGCTATTTTTAGCACTTTTCTGGGTTGCTTGATTGTTTTTAATGTTTTACTGGGAAGCTTATTAGAGGTAGACTTACTCATGTTATTTACATTGGAGCTGATGAGGGTGAGCTGCATAAAGTGGTCTTTAATGTTAGCACTGAGGCACACCGCCTCAGTGCTAAAAGTGTAACTCTGGTTAATAGGCTCATGATTACTTCTTACAATAGCTCGAGGATTAACATATGTATTCGGTGCAATTAGGGGTACATAAATTAAATTACTTACATTGTGTTTACCAATTCCCCCTAAGATCGTATACATTTGATGCAGCATTATGACGACTCAATGTCACAATGGCAGGGATTAACTGAGCTGGTCTTGGATCATTTTCAGTCCAGGAGCCAAGATGCTTTGGATGGACTCCGTCATTCCTGTAGAGTATCTTCTTGTCAGGGCAAGTGTATGCAGTAAAAAGAACATTATTTTCTATAGGAATGAAGTGGAGTCAAAGTTGTCAAAAATATCAATGGTAAAGTACAGATACGCCAAAAAACGACTTAAGTAAAACTACTTTAAAGTACTACTTGAGTACTTTACACCACTGGACTCTACTGTTTACAATATACTCTGCTGTTTTGAATTGATGAAAAACTTGACTTTATGTGATCGTCATGATTACTTGTCACTTGGGTATAGAGATTGATGTACTGTATGTTTGCACATGTTTATATTGATATATGTTTGAAAATATTGATTTACTGTATGTTTGCATATGTTCATACATTACATTTACATTTAAGTCATTTAGCAGACGCTCTTATCCAGAGCGACTTACATTGGCAGCACATTGAATGTCATTTTGCACTACCATTGAATGTCAACAGCACATTGAATGTCAACATACACTACCATTCAAACGTTTGGGGTCACTTAAAAAAGTCCTTGTTTTTAAATGAAAAGCACATTTTTTGACCATTAACATAACATCAAATTGATCAGAAATACAGTGTTAATGTTGTAAATGACTTTTGTAACTGGAAACAGTAGATTGTTTATGGAATATCTACATAGGTGTACAGAGGCCCATTATCAGCAACCATCACTCCTGTGTTCCAATGGCACGTTGTGTTAGCTAATCCAAGTTTATTATTTTAAAATGCTAACTGATCATTAGAAAACCCTTTTGCAATTATGTTAACACAGCTGGAAACTATTGTCCTGGTTAAATAATCAATTAAAATGGCCTTCTTTAAACTAGTTGAGTATCTGGAGCATCAGCATTTGTGGGTTCGATTACAGGCTCAAAATGGCTAGAAACAAAGGCCTTTCTTCTGAAACTCGTCAGTCTGTTCTTGTTCTGAGAAATGAAGGCTACTCCATGCGAGAAATTGCCAAGAAACTGAAGATCTCGAACAACGCTGTGTAGTACTCTCTTCCCAGAACAGAGCAAACTGTCACTAACCAGAATAGAAAGAGGAGTGGGAGGCCCCGGTGCACAACTGAGCAAGAGGACAAGTACATTATAGTGTCTAGTTTAAGAAACTCAACTGGCAGCTTCATTAAGTCCTCAACTGGCAGCTTCATTAAATAGTACCCACAAAACACCAGTCTCAACGTCAACAGTGAAGAGGCGATATTGGCCTTCTAGGCAGAGTTGGGAAGAAAAAGCCATATCTCAGACTGGCCAATAAAAATTAAATATTTAGATGGGCAAAAAACAGACTCTGGACAGAGGACCTCTGCCAAGAAGGTCAGCATCGCGGAGTCGGCTCTTCAGTGTTGATGTTGAGACTGGTGTTTTGTGAGTACTAGTTAATGAAGCTGCCAGTATTTGGTTTGGCCTATGCCACCGAGAGTAATGGGCATGTGGAAAGAAATGGGCATATCTCATAGGGGTGTCCTGATTTTGTTATGGTATTGCCCTGCCCGCCCGGAACCCCAGTAACTCAATCCGCATTTATGAATTTTATATCCTTCTCAAAACAACAGGTGCAAACTCTGTACATGTTCAAATGTTTAGTAAATCTAACTTTATCCCTTGTAATAAAGTGTGAGATTTGTGAAACAGGAAAAGAGTGGGATATCCTCACCCTGTCAGCTGTACTTTCAGAAACACTCCAACTACTGAGAAAAATGGTTTCTGGTTACCATGGCACCATAGCCTCTCATAACTGTGATCATGGAACATCTGAATATGTCCTGAATGGATGGTTTGATATGGCTCAGTTGAACAGAACATTTGTTTAAACAGTAGTTAGCCAGGCTTCAGGTGAAATAACACATAGATGGTATCATAGTTAGATGCAGGACATTATGTTTGTTATTGTAGATGGCTGGCTCTTTGAACTGCCGGATTTATGCACATGAGATTATATGATACAGTGAGCCATGTTCTCCTCAGGGTTGACTAATGATGAGGCACCACAGCATGTCACCCTGCTGGACCCTCAGAGATCACCTACACCTCCCAATACTGAGGTCAGCTTCAAATGTCTTGTTTTCTCCTGAGACTTCATTCCTACAGAGAAAGAGAGAGAATAGACAGAGGTGGGAAGGAAGAGTTGAGCTGCTACAGGAGGACTTTAGGTTATCCATTTGAGTGTTTGGATCCAATTTTAAAAAGCAAACATTAATTGGCAACCCATGTCCATCTACCACCTTAGCCAGGGTGATGCAATGTCGGCTCATTCAATCTTTAAATTGTGGTTTGTAAAATGAGCAAACAGGCCTTGTGAAACCAAAGATGTATATAACCATATATGGGATGGTTATGCTATGCTTTGGCCATTGAGAGGCTTTGAAGCTGCCAGTCGGCCATATTGGCACTCCAGTCCTCCATAGGAATGAATGGAATTCTACAATATTTCAATTAAATGTTTCAAGGACAAAATTACATGTATTTTTGTTGTTGTAGTGGGGACAGTAACAACTTCAAGGACAATGTTTTTAGATATTTATTTATTTTCATGTTTTGCTCACATACACATACAGGCACTTGTCATCTCCCGTCTGGATTACTGCAACTCGCTGTTGGCTGGGCTCCCTGCCTGTGCCATTAAACCCCTTCAACTCATCCAGAACGCCGCAGCCCGTCTGGTGTTCAACCTTCCCAAGTTCTCTCACGTCACCCCGCTCCTCCGTTCTCTCCACTGGCTTCCAGTTGAAGCTCGCATCCGCTACAAGACCATGGTGCTTGCCTACGGAGCTGTGAGGGGAACGGCACCTCAGTACCTCCAGGCTCTGATCAGGCCCTACACCCAAACAAGGGCACTGCGTTCATCCACCTCTGGCCTGCTCGCCTCCCTACCACTGAGGAAGTACAGCTCCCGCTCAGCCCAGTCAAAACTGTTCGCTGCGCTGGCCCCCCAATGGTGGAACAAACTCCCTCACGACGCCAGGACAGCGGAGTCAATCACCACCTTCCGGAGACACCTGAAACCCCACCTCTTTAAGGAATACCTAGGATAGAATAAGTAATCCCTCTCACCCCCCCTTTAAGATTTAGATGCACTATTGTAAAGTGACTGTTCCACTGGATGTCATAAGGTGAATGCACCAATTTGTAAGTCGCTCTGGATAAGAGCGTCTGCTAAATGACTTAAATGTAAATGTAAATGTAAAAGTATGCAATAAAGTGTCTAATAGAATAAAATGTGGGGAAAATGAATATAGACATTAAGAAATTAATTTCTATTGTCACGAAATCCGCTTCCTGAGTCTGTGTTTGCCTGTGCGTCTGTCCTGGAGTGTGCTTCCGGTGTCCTGGAACGCACCCTGTCTGGTTGCCGGGCGAATTAGCTTGTTGGGAGATCGATGTTCACCCACACCTGTATCCCATCAGTAATCTGCACACCTGTCCTGATCATCACCTCTCCCCTTCAAAAGCTCTGACCTGACATCCATTCCCTGCCGGATCGTTAGCCACGAACAGTATGTTGTGCCCACGAACCAGCCTCCAGTTTATAGAGTTTGTTTTATTGTTTTGTACGTCTTACTTGCCTTTAACTTACCGCCGTTTGTTTTGTCTACAGCCATTCACCCGGAACCTATACCCCATCCCTGTCTGCTCGTCGCCAGTGTGTTGTTATCCATTGGATCTGCCTCCGCTGCCCGCTCCTCCACCCGGAACCCATACCCCATCCCTGTCTGCTCGTCGCCAGAGTGTTGTTATCCATTGGATCTGCCTATCCACTCCCATCAACCCACCTCCGCTGCCGCTCCTCCACCCGGAACTATCTACCTCCACGTTCTCATTGATTAATAAATACTCACCATCTTTATACTCACCTTGTCCTGGTCTGCTTCTGGGTCCAATTTTGTTAAAAACCTGACATCTATAGCGTCCCCAAAAAATGTACAATGGTGGGGAGCGCTAAGATGGAGGCACGGTGGCTTCAACAGCCACGTGCTGTCATCTAGTGTGTAAATATAAATCATTGTGTGAAACTCTCCAGGCAACGCTATTATCTTCTTGCCCGAGATGAGTAGATGTTTGACTAATTGTGTGTCGCCCATTGCTAGTTGTGTCACAGGGGGACCTTTGGATGTGGCTGCCTTATGACTGCTATCTACCAGAGTTCTGGCATAATTTACAGTACCTGAGTACTACAGTAGGTTTTATGTAACAGACCCTGCAGATTAGCTTTCCCTTTACCCTCCCCTTCCTCCCCCAGATGGCCATTGGCTTTTATTCCTCTGTGTCTCATCTTCTGACAACCTCCCTGCACGCACACACACACACACTGACACCCATGCATTCATGCTACACACACACACACATCAAAACTGCTGCTACCACACTCTTATTTACTATTGCAAATACTGAACAATTTAAGTACTTGTCCCCCAATTCCCCCTTCCCTGATACATGTGTAAATATTGTATAATAAATTGTACCTTCCTGTATTCTACTTATGCTAAAATGTTTAATATTTTCTGCTGAGCCATATCTTATATTATTTTGTATTGTTGTTGCATTGTTGAGGAGAAACCTGCAAGTAAGCATTTATTTGGACTGTGTATACCATGTGTTTCCTGTGCATACAACCGTTTATTTATTTTTTACTTGCGTGTGAAATGGTTCTTTCTTTCTTGTTCTATGCCTTTGATTCTCTAGTCTCTTCCTTGTTGCAGTTCACTATTTACAACAGACTAGATGAAACAAGAGCCAAATGCACAATTGCCACCTACGCAACAGTGTCAGCAACAAACAAACAATCCAGCTGAATCTGATACCATACTACTATCTGGGGCGGCAGCGTAGCCTAGTGGTTAGAGCGTTGGACTAGCAACCGGAAGGTTGCGAGTTCAAACCCCCGAGCTGACAAGGTACAAATCTGTCGTTCTGCCCCTGAACAGGCAGTTAACCCACTGTTCCCAGGCTGTCATTGAAAATAAGAATATGTTCTTAACTGACTTGCCTGGTTAAATAAAGGTTAAAAAAAAAAAAAAATCTCCACCCTTATCCACAGAAGCTAGAAATGGTTCATACTGTATGTAGTCCCTGCTGGCCACATAGGCTTGATACATTAGACAAGAGCACTATTGAGACCAATAATCATTCATGAAGCCCGGGCTTGCACTAAATCTGTAAAGCTGTTGGGTTTGCTCTCAACCTGACTTGATATAGTTTGTAGACTTGTGAACTGAGAGAGGGGAATCAAACACACAGGGAAATCAATCAGATTGTTACAGAAATTAAAACCTAATTGACATATTGGGAAAACCAAATCGAAGATAAACTAAATAGCCATTTGGCCTTAAATAGAGATTACCAATTGGCAGAATATGTCAAAGATACAAAACAGAGACAGACCCTGACCAAATGCAGGCTCAGTTAACACCAATTGGCTACAGAAAAAGGGAGACAAAAATACTTGGCTACCCAAAGAGCAACGTGCATGTGGTCACTGCATGACAGAAATGCACTTCCTCCATTTCCAAAAATATTCTTCAGAAAGTCATTCTTTGAAGAAATTCATTAGAGATTAATTTCCACATTTTTTATATTACATCTTTATGTAGCTCTCCTGACAGCATTGATTGCCATGTATTTTTATTGTATTTTTTATTATTGCCTTTTTGTCCCTAATTTGGTGGTATCCAATTGGTAGTTACAGTCTTGTCTCATCACTGCATCTCCCGTACAGACTCGGGAGAGGCGTAGGTCGAGAGCCGTGCGTCCTCCGAAACACAACCCAACCAAGCCACACTGCTTCTTGACACAATGCCCACTTAACCCGGAAGTCAACCGCACTAATGTTTTGGAGGAAACGCCGTACACCTGGCAACTGAGTGAGCATGCACTGTGCTCAGCCTGCCACAGGAGTTGCTAGTGCGCGATGGGACAAGGACATCTGGGCCAATTGTGCACTGCCCCATGGAACTCCCGGTCACGGCCGGCTGCGACAGAGCCTGGACTCGAACCCAGAATCTCTAGTGGCACAGCTAGCACTGCGATGCAGTGCCTTATACCACTGTGCCACTCGTGAGGCCTCATTGCCATGTCTAAGAATATTGTTAATCACTGGAAGTTTACTGATGTGATTAATGTACAGTAAGTGTTTGTCTAACTACATTCAATAGATATACAAGTCTTCACTACAAATAAATGTATACCTTAGACCTGAAGTTTTCTGACAGAAAGCCATTCATCCTGCACATGCTAAAACTGTCTTTCTATGTCGTCTGCTTATGGTCCATTGTGGAATTAGTTTGCCCTTGTATGATTGTCTTATTGTGTGGCTGAGGGATTTGTAAGGGACAGCCCTGGGATTCCGAAGGGTCGGCTGTGGGGGCAGATCAGGACAGCTCTGTTCCGGTTAATCAAAATGGATGAGAGGGGACAGTACCAATACACACTCAGCAAGCTACATGTCGAGCATCCTGGTGACTGTGGTTGGAAATCTAGACTAGCAAAGGGTCTTGTTGTAGGTGCCCCCACACCCCTAACAAAAACTATTTAGAAAAAGAAGAGATTAACACATCAGTGTTTTAGTTGAAACGGGATAGTCTGGATTAAGGATTGTCCCAGGTTTTGATGCATTTTACATGTTAATATGTTCCATCTAAAAAGTTATATTCCTGAGGCACAGGAGATAGTGAAGACCAATAAGTTATGAAGACTGTAGTAATTGTAGTAATTGATTTCCGGTCACATGTTGCTACTTCCATGGGGTTGACCTGGATGATGGAAGATGTCTTATGTGTTTGGGTGGTATGGACACGCGCAGTCGCATACGGGTGCTGTTCCTATAAGAGGATTTTCATGACGGGGTACCTAGTAAGGCTCTGGTGGTAAGCCCTTATCCATCAAGGTCATTTGTATCCTTAGTCCACTTTAGAGCCGTGCTCATCCGGCAGTCTGTGTCGCAATTTTAGAAAAACATGTTCATCTTCTAATTTATGTGGATATAGGGACAAAATGATGCTATTATAACCCTCTAAATGGACAAAACAGTCTGGTTTCTACGATCACACATGACATAGGTACCATCAGCTGGTACATCTTCATACAGATGCAGCAGAAGCCCCAAAGTAGTACTGTATGGGGAGGTGGACAATCATTCCTGTCATGATGACAAGAGCATGCTATGTATGGAAGCTGAGATCTGTAATGCTCTAGCACTCTCTGGTGGCAGTAACTGCTCTACAGTTTAGGACGTACGATTGAGTAAAGCAAAACATGAAAACTGCTAGATATTATTTTCAAACAAGCTACTTATAGGGTGACCAGACGTATCCGTTTTTGGTGGCCTGTCCCCGGCTGGAGCTGTCCCCGGAAATGTCCCCGTTTTTAACTGTGCGTTATAAACAGACTGCAAGTGAAATAACATTATACGTGGCAAGACCGGGCAGCAGAGCCTACCGGTTGACGTCTCAATCGCGTTGTGCTTGTTTCGTCCAGCAGAGGGGGATGCTCGATGTAGCAGCTTCACTCACTCTTCTTCTTCGAACTACTTGTTCGCGTTAAGTTTTAGAGAAAACTGCTATGGAAAACTCGGCCAGAAGCTCGCAAGTGTCAAGTGAATCCACAACATCCCCACAAACAAAGTTACACTCATTTGAGACACTAGCTAATGATGTAATGTCACAATTTATTATATAGATAGATTATTTAAAATAGCAAATGTTAGCTAGCATAACCTATGTTGACTAAGTTATCTTGCTAGGTTAGCCAGCTACTGTCATGGTAGCTAGGTTAAAAAACGTTAACATGTAAACATGCAGTGGACGGGCTATTTGAAAATATGATTATATTAAATTAATGCACAATTAATCATGAGATTATTTATTTGTAGATTACAATGTTAATGATTTGGCATAAGTAGTGTGAAAATATATTTCGAAATTTACATGGATAACATTAGCATAATGTTTTCTGTTAGAGTGGAGAGGAGGAAGGCTGGATAGGAAGAAGAGAGATAGAGGAGGAAAGGTATGATTTCATCGCCTGCCAATTTATTGTTGCAAACCATTAAAAAAAAAAAAAAATACAAAAATGAGGCAAGCAATGGGAATCTGTTAACCAAAGTATATTTGAAGTATCTCTTTCCAAGAAACGGAAATGCAATTTTACAGTTTTTTCCAACTGCTTACACACGTTTTCAAAACTGTCTCCTTTTCTTCAAAACTCTACACACAATTCCCAAAAACTGCACACACAAAATGCAAAATGCCTCACATCTCCTTCAAAATGTAACACTGCATTCAAAATGCCATAAACACATGTCAGAATGAAGCATTTGCATCAAATGGCAAACACTGCTTTCATAGTAGGACATTATTGGATATACCATGTAAACAATGTTGTTCTAAATCTAAAGCTCTTTGGTATTTCATAGGCTTATATCTACATTTCAATACAATGTTCTACAGTGAAAGTAATCTGCTGAGAGGGGTAACAAGTACACTGTAAATACCAATGCAATGTAGAAACAAAATATTTATTAGGCCAAACATTACTGTTGTAATTACATTACTGTTGGGCAGTCACCAGCTACGCTTCATCTCTTCTCCGGTCTGGGTCTGGCCACAATACTTCGTCCACATCACAAGAAACGTTTTCTCTTGCCAAACATTGAGGGAAGTATCTCCTAGCATGGCGTATCCAACCTTGGATAGAGGCAACCTCTATGTCCCCACATGCGTCCTCCATTGCGGCATGCGGGCATAGGGTTGGCGATCATACACTTTCCAGCGCCAGGCTGAGAAGAATTCCTCTATGGGATTTAGAAAAGGTGAATATGGGGGTAGGTACAAAACTACAAATTGTGGATGGGTGGCAAACCAGTTTTGGACCAGAACAGCCCGGTGAAAACTAACATTGTCCCATAAAACCACAAATCTAGCAGACTCCTGATCTGGATCAGAGACAAGCATTGTGTAAATTGCATCCAGAAAAGTGAGCATATGGCCGGTGTTGTACGGACCCAGTGTGGCATTGTGATGGAGGACCCCGTTTTGAGTGATGTCAGCACACAGTTATATTATCCCCATGCTGTCCAGGGACATTGCTAATTGCCCTCTGTCCTATTACATTTCTTCCGCGGCGCCTGGTTTTGGTGAGGTTGAAGCCAATCTCATCCACATAAATAAATTAATGGCGAATTACATGGGCATCCAGCTCCAATACTCTCTGTAACAGACAAAAGGATATACAGATGAGTAAATATGGTATGTCTGAAGTACTGGAAGTAGTGTTGCATACATAACTCTACAAAGTCATGTCGCATATTCTTGACTGTCAGAGTTTCTCTCAAATGGCACCTTGTAAAGTTGTTTCATCGTCACTCGGTGCCGTTGGAGGATGCCTTGTATGGTCGACAGGCTTACAGCATTGATGTTGTTAAATATGGTGCCATTATTCAAGATATGCTCTCTTATCTCTCAAATCCTAATTGCATTGTTGGCCAAAACCATATTTATAATTGCAGTCTCTTGTACATCTGTACATCGTCCTCCATGATGTCTTTGCCTTTCCACTCTGTACAGAATGCAAATACAGTATGTGTTCACCATAGGAACTAAACAATGTACAACAAAATAACCAACCTCATTCATTCAATGCAGTGCAGTAAATGGATGGGTTAGAGTTACAAATGTTTATGCATTACTATGCAGTCATACGTATTTTACAGTACATTACTGTAATGCTAAAATAGTCATTATATAGTTGCATACCTGTTCTCATTTCTGAAGGTTCGAATTATGGACGCCTCTCTCATGGTCTCTCACGACTCTCAGTCCAGCCTCTCTCATGGTCAAACTGTGGTTGATCACATGATCAACAAGTGTTGCCCTAATCTCATCAGAGATGGCTCTCCTTCCTTCTCTTCTTTGCCCTAGTCCTCCTCTTCCTCTCCCTCCTACTCCCCTTGCTCTCTGTCCATTGTTGGTATCCATTGTTCAAAACAGGTAATCTGACCTTTGACCTATTTATAGGCCTATACTACAGTAAAGCAGTGATTGGTTAGTGATCAGTAAAGCTATTAGTGTTTGCACATGTGAGGAGTATGTGTGTGACCTGGTGAATAAGTGTAGCATTTTCATTGGTTGTGTTTGGAAAAGGAAAGCAAGTCACTTCCTGTTAGATGTTTGTGTTTTAGGTAGAGAATTGTGTGTAGTGTTTTGAAAAAGGTGTTTTATACAATTGACAACTGAGTCAAAGGCTGAGAAATAGCTTATGGTTTTGGATATTTGGTGTGTAGTTTTGCACTTTGAGTGAGAGGTTTCAAAAATCGTGTGACATGAAAATATTTTGTGTGTAAGCAGTTGGAAAAAACTGTAATGACAACATGATGAGAGAATTTCCAGTTATACGCTCAGGTCAAGACGATAGAATGGTTAACTGCACCCTTTGTAATTCCTCTTTTTCAATTGGCAGCGGGGGAAGAACGGCAGTGGTAGAACATCAACAGATGAAAAAGCATAAAGCCTCTCTGATTGCCCGTGTTAGTATGCCCTCTGCCACCACATTCTTCAAGAAGGTAGAGCCTTCCCAAGAACAATATGATTTAGCTGTGCGGGGGGTGTCTTTGCATACCACACTATGCGACACAATCATAGTTACTGATCTATGGACTGCACAGCACAACTGACAAGAAAGCTTTATGAGCCGAAGTTTACATGTGCTAGGACAAAATGTGAAGCCATAGTGAGTAACGTGTTAGCACCATGGGCAACTACTTTGGTAACACAGGACCTAGACCAGGTTGAATTTGTGTCCCTGTCCATTGATGAGTCCAATCATGGACTTGTAAAGCTGCTGCCAGTAGTAGTCAGATATTGTAAGATATATGGTGGCAACACATCTGTGGAAACAAAACTGCATGATTTTGTTGAATTGAAAGCAGAAACAGCAGAGGAGATTGCAGCTGAGGTCCTGGTGGTCATCCAAAAATACATGTATAACCTGCAAAACAAAGTCATGGCATTCTCTGCCAACAACACAAATACCAACTTTGGAGGACTGAATAGGCTGAGGTCAAATCATTTTATTTGTCACATACACATGGTTAGCAGATGTTAATGCGAGTGTAGCGAAATGCTTGTGCTTCTAGTTCCGACAATGCAGTAATAACCAAAAAGTAATCTAGCTAACAATTCCAAAACTACTACCTTATAGACACAAGTGTAAGGGGATAAAGAATATGTACATAAAGATATATGAATGAGTGATGGTACAGAGCGGCATAGGCAAGATACAGTAGATGGTATTGAGTGCAGTATATACATATGAGATGGGTATGTAAACAAAGTGGCATAGTTAAAGTGGCTAGTGATACATGTATTACATAAAGATGCAGTAGATGA
This sequence comes from Oncorhynchus gorbuscha, assembly GCF_021184085.1. Taxonomy (NCBI): domain Eukaryota; kingdom Metazoa; phylum Chordata; class Actinopteri; order Salmoniformes; family Salmonidae; genus Oncorhynchus; species Oncorhynchus gorbuscha. The sequence goes on from NW_025745054.1 coordinate 49,687, forward strand.
TATAGAGTACAGTATATACGTATACATATGAGATGAATAATGTAGGGTATGTAAACATTATATTAGGTAGCATTGTTTAAAGTGGCTAGTGATATATTTGACATCAATTCCCATTATTAAAGTGGCTGGAGTTGAGTCAGTGTGTTGGCAGCAGACACTCAATGTTAGTGGTGGCTGTTTAACAGTCTGATGGCCCTGAGATAGAAGCTGTTTTTCAGTCTCTCGGTCCCAGCTTTGATGCACCTGTACTGACCTCGCCTTCTGGATGTTAGCGGGGTGAACAGGCAGTGGCTCGGGTGGTTGTTGTCCTTGATGATCTTTATGGCCTTCCTGTGACATCGGGTGGTGTAGGTGTCCTGGAGGGCAGGTAGTTTGCCCCCGGTGATGCGTTGTGCAGACCTCACTACCCTCTGGAGAGCCTTACGGTTGTGGGCAGAGCAGTTGCCGTACCAGGCGGTGATACAGCCCGACAGGATGCTCTCGATAGTGCATCTGTAGAAGTTTGTGAGTGCTTTTGGTGACAGGCCAAATTTCTTCAGCCTCCTGAGGTTGAAGAGGCACTGCTGTGCCTTCTTCACGATGCTGTCTGTGTGGGTGGACCAATTCAGTTTGTCTGTGATGTGTACGCCGAGGGACTTAAAACTTACTACCCTCTCCACTACTGTTCCATCGATGTGGATAGGGGGTTGTTCCCTCTGCTGTTTCCTGAAGTCCACAATCATCTCCTTAGTTTTGTTAGTTTTGTTGACGTTGAGTGTGAGGTTTTAGGACACAGCAATGTTCGCTGTCTGTCCATGCTCCCTGCTCTAGAAAGAGTGCTGAAAGGGTATGTGCCATTGAAATCCTTTTTTCTTTCAGAAGACAAATGCCCTGTTGTCCTGTGAGCAATGTTTGAAGATCCACTGACTGAGCTTCGGCTGGCCTTTGTCAATGGAAACCTGACCATATTCAGTGACATGATCAAGATGCTTGAATGCCAGGACCGCTCTGCTGTGGAGTCCGCTGCAATTCTGAGAAACATTGAGGCAACATTGACTGCAAGATGTGATGACAACTTCATTCCAGTTTTGGTCAGAGAACTTGTGAGAGAGCTAGAGGAAAATGGAGCAATGTCTAAAGAGAGCTTTCTCAAAACATCCCAATAATTTTTCACTACGGCTGCGAACTACTTGCAAGCATGGGGATAGCACACAGATAATCTAAAATATTTACATGGTCTCCTTTTAAAAGATCCAGAAGGCAGCAGGCACACTGCAGGAAAAATGTCCCAATGTGACCATCAATGAGGATGCATTGTTTGACGAGGTTACTGGCCTGCAAGAGTTCCTAAAGGGGGGATCGCTTGAAGAATGGAAAACATCTGAGACACCTCTTAGTCAGAGATGGCGCATGGTGGTTACCAACTTCAAAGAGAACGACATCCCACACACTAACCTGGCTAGATTAGCGTCTGTTGTCATGTGCTTACCTGGAAGTAATGCACCAGTCGAGAGAGTGTTCCCAAATTAAATATATGGACAGCAGCAAGAAATGAGTTCACTTTTCCTACCATCAAGGCCATGCTTATTGTGAAGATAAACTTCAACCTCCCCTGCCAGGAGTTCATGGAGAGGCTGGCCAAAGACAGAGCAATCCTGAAGAAGATACATTCTTCTGAGAAATATACAGATTAGATTGGCATAAGTATATTATGTAGTTACCAATCTCATCAGCATCTTATTTCTTTATTATGTTGTTAAGTATTTCACACATACTATTGTCTGTTTTTTCAGTTTTGCTCATGTTCTCTTCTGCTCTTAAGTCTACCCAGACTACCAGGACCACTGAATGGCTGTTCAGATCGGACAGTTCTGTCTTGTCTGTAGTGTTTCTGTAGTATAGTTGTTTTCTCTCAGTGTGCCAGTTAGACTATATACATGAAACTGGAATTGTCACCCTTTTTTTATTTCATAGATAATAACATTGGATATTTTAATTATATATTGACTGCCGAACTGGTTTTAATTTCAGAAATGTGGTCACCTTAACTTACTACTTACTACATCTCCCAAAATAAATGCAATCTCTTTGATGAGCTGTTCAGTCAGTGAATGAGCTGTTCAGTCAAGGCATACATGCCTTCAAACTACCATAAAACCCCTTAAGTATACCCTTACTTAAAACATTTGTGGGGCACTATGCAACACCCTTAAACAATTCCCTTATGTAAGGGGAAATGATTTATGAAGATGAATCCATAAGGGAAAGATGTTTTCTGTTTGAGTTCTGTTCTCTCCCATCGCTAACGTTTGCTTCAAAGCTGATATAATATTTACATTGTCTACGGCAATGCTTGCCAAATAAAGGAGCAGTGGCACTTATGTGTGCACACATTTCCTTTAGAGGGAATAGGGATGATGAATAATGGATTCAATCACTTTCACACCTCACTTCAAACATGAAGCTTTGGGTTTACAGTATTTATGCCATTGTACTGGTTAAATACGCCTGCAGAAACCAATGTTAATTATCCATGATGAATGGCATGCATCCATTGCACTGCTCGTGGTAGTATTATTTTTGATTTATTACAGAAACAGGTGAACAGTAGGCCTATTTTAATAAATAATCATTCATTTCATTTATAAAGAGTTTTTCTCACACCCAAGGTGCCCCAAAAATATATAAAATAATAAAAACAATCCATAACACAGAACATAGAACACAGATAACAATTAAAGCTATATACAGGAATCGCCAGGACAGGAGAACAGAATTGGCAGAGGTCCTTGAAAGCTTTTCTGAATAGCACAGTCTTGAGCTGTGCCTTCAACGAGGACAGAGATTCTGCAGCCCTAATTGTGTCTGGAAGTGTGTTCCACAGCCGCGAAGCAGCGCAACTGAAAGCCCTGTCACCCATAGTTTTTAGTCTGCTGCGGGGCTGCTGAAGGGAGACAGACCTAGAGGAGCAAAGGGTGTGTGTGGGGCAGGGGGGTAGACAGGTCAGACAGGTTCACTGCCCTACCAAGCAAAAAGGCAGTAACTGCTCATAGCGTGAAACTGAGAAATGATTTTATTTACCTTGGTTTCACAGTACCTTTATGCAGTTACTGCTAACATGACCCCACATTTTCTCCAAAACACAATTCAATAGAGGCAGGATACTTGTAAACTCATTTTCGACCAAATGAGCTGTTTCTGCCTTTTTGTTGGGTCCAGAGTTGTAGTCGATGCGTGAGCATATGGGGAGCTAGTGGAGGTTGAACAGCACTGGAGTCATGTGGTCGCTGGGGGAGATCTGGATGAGAACATGTGCAGCAAAGTTACGGACATATTGTAGCCTGTTTAGCCCCTTGGCAGATGCGCCAACATAAAGGGAGTTAGAATAGTCTGGACGGGATGAAATAAAGGTGTGGATCAGTCGGACAGCTGCAGGTTGTGATAGCATATGTCGCAACCTCACAATGTTCCGTAGAAAACATGACTTTGGTCACACTCTTGACGTGGACATCAAATGAGAGCTGTCAAATATCACACCCAGGTTGCGAACCTCACTGGAGGGGAGGACCTTGACACCATTAATATTGAGGTTGTAGCTGCTGACGTTGTTTATGATGGTGCGAGTGCCAATCAGGATGACTTCTGTCTTTTTGCAGTCTAACTGCAGGAAACACAACTGCATCCACACTTTGATGTCCTGCAGGCAGGTGACCAGGAGTGCAGTGACATTGGCAGTGTCAGTGTTTGTGGAGACATACACCGGGGTGTCATCAGCATCAAAGTGAAAGCCCAGTCTGTATTTCCTCAAGATGTTACCCAGTGGCAGCATGTAGATACAATACAGTAGTGGCCCCAGGACCGAGCTTCGAGTGATCGCTTGTTGGTCCACAAATGTGTCTGACCTAGTAGGACCGATGGCTACAAACTAGTAGCGATCAGTGAAATAGGATCTGAAACCTTTTTTGGATTTGGATTGATTAAGGATCCCCAAGGCAGCAGGATTTGTATTGATTAAGGATCCCCAAGGCAACAGGATTTGTATTGATTAAGGATCCCCAAGGCAACAGGATTTGTATTGATTAAGGATCCCCAAGGCAGCAGGATTTGTATTGATTAAGGATCCCCAAGGCAGCATGATTTGTATTGATTAAGGATCCCCAAGGCAGCAGGATTTGGATTGATTAAGGATCCCCAAGGCAGCAGGATTTGGATTGATTAAGGATCCCCAAGGTAGCAGCTAATCTTCCTGGGGTCCAGCAACATTAAGGCAGTTATACACGATTTAAAATATTACATTACATTTCATAAAACTTTATCCAATACATTTAGTGTGTTCCCTCACAGGCCAGGACTCCACTATCACATATTAACAATACAACATCCATGTGCACGTGTGTATAGAGTGCGTGTCTTATCATGTGTATTTGTGTCTGTACCTGAGTGTGTCTCTTCACAGACCCCACTGTTCCATAAGGTGTATTTTGATCTGTTTTTTAAATCTGATTCTACTGCTTGCATCAGTTACCTGATGTGGAATAGAGTTCTATGTAGTCATGGCTCTATGTAGTACTAGAGCAACACTTTGTTATAGACAGACTTCTCCCTATCTTAGCTACTGTTGTATCAACATGTTTTGAACAAAAGGTTTACAATCCAGGGTCACTCCAAACAGTTTAGTCATCTCACCTTCCTCAATTTCTACGTTATTTATTACAATATTTAGTTGAGGTTTAGAGTTTAGTCAATGATTTGTCTTAAATTCAAGAAATAGAAATATTAAGGACTAACTTATTCCTTGTCACCCATTCTGAAACTAACTCCAGCTCTTTGTTGAGTGTTGCAGTGATTTCACTCGCTGTAGTGATGACATGTATAGTGTTGAGTCATCCGCATACATAGACACACTGACTTTACTCAAGGCAAGTGGCATGTCATTAGTAAAAATAGAAAAAAGTAAGGGGCCTAGACAGCTGCCTGGGGAATTCCTGATTCTAACTGGATTATATTGGAGAGACTTCCATTGAAGAACACCCTCTGTGTTCTGTTTCACAGCTAACTTTTTATCCCCAATAAAGCAGGGGGTGTAATAACGGCTTATGAGAAGCAGGATAGCATACATCCTCTGCTCCCCGCGATAGGTCCAGACCTCCCACAGCAGGCAATGCCCCCTCAGATCCAGACAGAAAGGAGTCGAACTCAATGACAAAGCTGCTGCTGGAGGCAGTGTAGTTGGAGTCAGCATAACCTTCGCAGACAAAAGCAGTCCAAGCGATGAAGGCGCAGGTATATCAGGTACCAGTACAACAAAGCTATTCCTTAGTGTCAATCTGCTCCAAACCTCTCGCAGACACTCCAGTCTGCTTTGCAGCAAGCTGCTGCCTTTGGTTTCCACGACTTGTGACATGGGACCAGTGCTGATTGGAACAATCCTCTTGCTGTTCTCAGTCTAATCCACTACAAGATGGAGGAGGAGAAGCAGATAGAGATGACTTCCTTGGCATGCATGTTCCAGGTAGCACAGGGCATTCGAATAAGGACAAATTACAAGGCGGGGATACATCTATCAGGCACGAGCGGAGTCCAGGTACAGGAGTTGAGAACGAGAAAGTTCCCATTTGCGTTTTCCCCATAAATTCGCACATTCCTGTAATCCTCCACAAGCAAACAATTGCCCCATTGGAACTCCGGATTGTCAATATTGACCCGGACAAGAGCGTAATAAACACAGCTTCTACAGCGCTGGAAAATCTCATTAGCTATTCCAGGCTAAGCAGTCTCCATTGCAACCTAGCTAGCTAGCTGGCTGGCTAGTTGGTAGAAGGTGTTGACACAAACATTTATGAACAAAATAAAAACAAAACAAAATACAACTTTGGAAACAACAGGCCGAAACAACAAGTCGAGTGCAGGAGTTATCCTAGTTCTTCACAGCAGTTTGATCAGGGATTTCTAGTGGAGAAGCAGTGTTGCTGCGCGTGACCCAAATTTCAGTATGGCATGGCTGACCGTGTCGAATTCTGCACTGAGGTCCAGCAGTATGAGGATGCTGGCAGCCCCAGAGTCAGCATTTATGTGGAGGTCATTGGTGACCCTGACCAGGGCAGTCTCAGTGCTGTGTCTAGCTCTGAAACCCACAGCACGTACGAGGAGCTTACTCAGGAAGAGCAGGTTGGAGATAGGCCTATAGTTCTGGAGGTTGTCAGATTCAGATCCCGGCTTTGTAAGTATTGGTGTGACTACAGACAGTTTGAGCTGAGAAGAGACAGATCCAGTGATGAGGGACTTCTTGATCATTTCTGTGAAGAAAGGCTCCAGAGCAGGTAAGCAAGTCTTGACAAGGGAGTTGGGGATGGGGTCAAGTGAGCAAGTTGTGGGGCTCATTGTCCTAACCAGCTTGGTTACTTCAGCTGCAGTGACTGTGGTGAAGGTGGAGAACCTTGACTCAGGGAGCATAGGACTGGGTAGCTCAACCACCGGGTTTGAACCGTTCTGGTGAGGCTGAGATAGCAGAATTGTTCACAGGTTGGAGCAGCTTGCTCACAGGTAGTTACCACTGCCGTTGCTGATCAGTTGGGAGTCGTAGGATGTACGAGCTGGTTTTATGGCCTGTTTGTATTTTTGCTGACGTTGCTCATACATCTGTGCATGTACAGCCCAGTTTCCTTATAATGTCGTTCTAGACGACACCCAGTTGCTTTCAGGTAGGAGATGTATTCAGTAAGCTGGGCAGTGTTTTATTGTTTTCAGACCCCTAAATTGAATGGAGCGTTTCTTGGGCTGTGTGGGTAGGTAAGGGTGATGAGTTTATGGTTGGACAGCCCTGACACATTTCTTTTCAATTTGATGAGATCCACATTTGTGGTACAGACAATGTCGAGTGTATGGTAGTGCAGAGTGATTAGTGTTTTTTGAGGTTGGAACGGATTTTGTTCGATTATTAAAAAAGAATCACGGATTTCGGTTTCGATTACTTTTAAAAAAACATCAAATGTATTATGAAATAATGACGTTACAATGATTTTAGAGCTTTTTAATGGGAATTCCAAAGCCAAAAATAGTGAACAGAGAAAAACATAGAAAGTGAACATGCCAAAACATTCCATTGTCTCTGTCAGGTCCACATTGGGTAGACCTCAATAGAAGAATAGGAAATGACTATGAAATTATAAAATATTTCATTTGTGTATATTACTTTGTTTTTCCGAAAGGCTTGGCACATAAATACTCAGGCTGACTAAATTAGAAATAAGCACACTCAGGCTCTACGGAAGGCCAAAGTGTTTTACTTTAAGGAGCAGTTCTCTCTCTTTGGGTCGAACCCCAAGAAATTCTGGAAAACAGTGAACGACCTGGAGAATAAACAATCCTGCTCACAGCTACCCATGTCCCTTAATGTTTATGATGTGGTTGTTACTGACAAGGAGTGTATAGCTGAGCTCTTTAAAACCTGTTATGGCAAGGCGATCTCCTAGGGGAACCCCCCCCCCATTCAGCTGAAAAGGTGGCGCAGGAAATTCAAAAATATTATTTAGAAATATTTAACTTTCACACATTAACAAGTCCAATACAGCAAATTAAAGTGTTTTAAAATGTTTTACAGCTAAAACACAATATATATTTATGTTAGACCACCACCAAATCAAAAAAGAAAACACAGCCATTTTTCCCAGCCAAAGATAGAGTCACAAAAGCAGAATTAGAGATAAAATGAATCACTAACCTTTTGAAAATCTTCATCAGATGACACTCATATGACATGTTACACAATACATTTATGTTTTGTTTGATAATATGCATATTTATATCCACAAATCTCGGTTTACATTGACGCCATGTTCAGAAATGCCTCTAAAATATCCGGAGGAATTATAGAAAGCTACGCCAGATAACAGAAATACTCCTCATAAACTTTGACTAAAGATACATGTTCTACATATAATTAAAGATACACTGGTTCGTAATGCAACCGCTGTGTCAGATTTTTAAAAAACGTTACGAAAAAAGCCTACCATGCAATAATCTGGGACAGCGCTTAGACGTAAATATATTTCTTTACATTTACATTTACATTTAAGTCATTTAGCAGACGCTCTTATCCAGAGCGACTTACAAATTGGTGCATTCACCTTATAGCATCCAGTGGAACAGTCACTTTACAATAGTGCATCTAAATCTTAAAGGGGGGGGGGTGAGAAGGATTACTTATCCTATCCTAGGTACTCCAACATCTCCGCCATGTTGGAGTCAACAGAAATACGAAATTACATCATAAATATTCCCTTACCTTTGATGATCTTTCATCAGAATGCAGTGCAAGGAGTCCTAGTTCCACAATATATCGTTGCTTTGTTCCATAATGTCCAATACTAGTGTCCAATTAGCTGCATTTGCTAGCACTTTCAGCTCACGTGCCCAAAAGCTGACGCTGGTCCAGGAGAACTCGGACAAAAACTTCAAAAAGATATATTCCAGGTCGAATAAACTGGTCAAACTAAGTAGAGAATCAATCTTCAGGATGTTATTTTTTATATATATCCAATAACGTTCCAACCTGATCATACAGTTTCATCTGCAGCCAAATGGAACAATGGTGACATCAACGGACAAATGCGCCACAGGGAAATTGCATTCTGCTAAGACAGTGACTTTTCCCCTCCCATTCGGTCAAAGTTCACACCAGAGGCTCCATTCCACGTTCTACTGAATGAGGACATCTAGTGGAAGGCGTAGGAAGTGCTAACATATCCATATCTTATTTGGAAGGGAAGGAGCGATGACGTCAAATTTGACCCACATTCAGAATTTCACTTCTTGTTTGGAAGATTGCCTGCCCTATGAGTTCTGTTATACTCACAGACATAATTCAAACAGTTTTAGAAACTTCATATTGTTTTCTATCTATAGTAATAATAATATGCATATATTAGCAATCTAGGACAGAGTAGGATGCAGTTCACTATGGGTACGCAATTCATCCAAAGAGAAAATACTGCCCCCTATCCCCAACAAGTTTTAATCACCACTTCACTAAGTCAGAATTCATATTTTACTCAGCCATGCCTCCTTGCCTGTCCAATACTTCCTCTATCCCAGCCCTTCTAATGCGACTAGCCCTGATGCTCCTGCCTCTTTTTCCCCTGCCCCAGTACACAGCTTCTCCCTGCAGGCAGTCACTGAGTCTGTGGTGCTAAAAGAGCTCCTTTAACTTGACCCCAAAACAACATCTGGGTCAGATGGTTTAGATCCTTCCCAGCACCTATCATCGCCGAGCTTGTCTTTCCTCTCTGGGAAGTTTCCCAGTGCTTGGAAGGCAGCCACAGTGCATATTTGATTTAAAGGGGGAGATCAAGCTAATCCTAACTGTTACAGGCCAATTTCTATCTTGCCCTGTTTATTAAAAGTGTTCGAAAATCTTGTCAGTAATCAACTGACGGGATTTCTTGATGTCTATAGTATTCTCTTTGATATGCAATCTGGTTTCCGCTCAGGTTATGGATGTGTCACTACAACCTTAAAGGTTCTAAATGATGTCACCACTGATCTTGATTCTAAGCAATGTTGTGCTGCTATTTCTATTGATTTTGCCAAGGCTTTTGACAGGGTAGACCATTCTATTCTTGTGGGTCGGCTAAGGAGTATTGGTGTCTCTGAGGGGTCTTTGGCCTGGTTTGCTGACTACCTCTCTCAAAGAGAGCACTTTGTAAAGCCAATGCCTGTCACCAAGGGAGTACTGTAAGGATCGATCCTAGGTCCTACGTTCTTCTCAATTTACGTCAACAACATAGCTCAGGCAGTAGGAAGCTCTCTCATCCATTTATATGTGGATGATAGTCTTATACTCAGCTGGCCCCTCCCCAGAGACTTGATTTCCTCTATTGTAATCATTCCTCTCTCACCCCAGCTGCCAAATTAACCTTGATTCAGATGACCATCCTACCAATGCTAGATTACGGAGGCGTAATTTATAGATTGGCAGGTAAGGGTGCTCTCGGGTGGCTAAATGTTCCTTACCATTCAGCCATCAGATTGGACACCAATGCCCCTTATAGGACACATCACTGCACTCTATACTCCTCTGTAAACTGGCCATCTCTGTCAAGACGGTACTGTACATACTCATTGAACATTGGTCAATGTTTACATACTGTTTTACCAACTTCAAATATAAAAACTGTATTCTATTCAATGCTCATCCTATTTAATTACTGCTGTACACATCTTTTCTACTCATATACTGTCAATCATTTCCATACACACCATCATATACATTTAAATGTAAATTCCAGACTGACATTACTTGTTCTAATACTTCTATATTTCTTTTTGTATTTGCGTGTGTTGTTTTGTTAGATATTACTGCACTGTTGGAGCTAGGAACATAAGTATTTCGACTTACCCACGATAAAATTAGCCAAATATGTGTACGTGACCAATAACATTTGATTTGATATGTATTCATTGGGCTGATGCCAAGGCTCAGTGAGGCAGAGAAAGTCTCGACATGTATCACTGATGATGTCATTCAGAAGTAAGCCTTTGTTGTTCATGGATCTTGCATTTAAAAGGCCCAGTTGAATGACCTGCGGGGCGGCCTGCAGAACAAGCAGGCCATTCATACGAGCCTTAAAATCCATTTATAATTCAAAAGTAGTGTGAAATGCACTCATAAATAACATGTAATAGTGGTTAGAGCGTTGGGCCTGTAACCGAAAGGTTGCTGGATTGAATCCCCGAGCTGACAAGGTAAAAATCTGTCTTTCTGCCCCTGAGCAAGCCAGTGAACCCACTGTTCACTGGGTGCCAAAGACGTGGATGTCAATTAAGCCAGCCCCCCACACCTCTCTGATTCAGAGGGTTCAATGCAGAAGACACATTTCAGTTGAAGGCATTCAGTTGTACAATAGAGGCTTTTTTTTGCTGCCGTTCTATAAGAATCCCCCTTTGTTCTACCACCATCTTGCGCTCATCACCCTCGTGCGGCAATGTTTGTAAACAGAGAAAGGGGTCTATATCGACTGTGATTATTCAGTTCCCGCTGGGATTCTTATCTCCTCCTCTAATATCAATTTCAATTCAATTTAAGGGCTTATGAGGGCATGAGAAACATACGTTAACATTGCCAAAGCAAGTGAAGTAGATAATTAACAAAAATTAAATAAACTATACAAATGAACAGTAAACATTGCACTCAACAAAAGTTCCAAAAGAATAAAGACATTTCAAATGTCATACTATGTGCAAATAGTTAAAGTACAAAAAGGAAAATAAATAAACCAAAGTATGGGTAAATAAACCAAAGTATGGGTTGCATTTACAATGGTGTTTGTGCTTCACTGGTTGCGCTTTTCTTGTGGCAACAGGTCACAAATATTGCTACTGTGATGGCACACTGTGGCATTTCACCCAATAGATATGGGAGTTTATCAAAATTGGGTTTGTTTTTCAAATTCTTTGTGGATCTGTGTCATCTGGGGGAAATATGTGTCTCTAATATGGTCATACATTTGGCATGAGGTTCGTAAGTGCAGCTCAGTTTTCACCTCATGAGAGCCAGGTCTGCCTACGGCGGCCTTTCTCAATAGAGTCTGTTGATAGTCAAAGCTTTCCTTAAGTTTGTGTCAGTCACAGTGATCAGATATTCTGCCAAATAGGGCCAAATAGCATCCTAGTTTGCTCTGTCCTGGAGGTCTGTTTGTGTTTGTGAACATAGCACCAGAACCAACTTGCTTCGGGGACTCTTCTCCAGCTTCATCTCTCTGTAGGTGATGGCTTTGTTATGGAAGGTTTGGGAACCACTTCCTTTTAGTGTCAGGACCCGGTTACGAACACAGGTCTCCGGAGTGAGAAACAGTCACTTAACCAACTGAGCCACGAATAGTTGGCAGAACCCAGAAGATGAGGCAGACACAGCAGTACTTGAGATGGTGTATTTAATGAAGTAAAAAGTGAAGTTCTTCAGGAAAACATGTAACTCCACAACCTCGAAAGGAATACCACAAGAACAAAGGTAATCCTCCAAGACAAAAAGGTAAATCCACAAGGTGGAAGGTATAGGTACTAGGGCTGGGTATAGGTACTAGGGCTGGGTGCTAACATACAAACACAGAGCAAAGGACTGAGGAAAACAAAGGGTTTAAATACAATCAGGGGAAACGAGGCACAGGTGCAAATAATAATGGGGATCAAGGGAAAACAAAAGGTCAAAAGGCACAATGGGGGCATCTAGTGACCAAAAACCGGAACAACCCTGGCCAAATCCTGACATTTAGGTGGTTGTAGAATTTAACAACTCTTTTCTGGATTTTGATAATTAGTGGGTATCAGCCTAATTCTGCTCTGCGTGCATTATTTGGTGTTTTAGGTTGTACACATGTGGATATTTTCCAGAATTCTGCATGCAGAGTCTCAATTTGGCGTTTGACCCATTTTGTGAATTCTTGGCTGGTGAGTGGACCCCAGACCTTACAACCATAAAGGGCAATGGCTTCTATAACTGATTCAAGTATTTTTTGCCAGATCCTAATTGTTATGTCGAATTTCATGTTCCTTTTAATGGCACAGAAGGCCCTTCTTGGCAACGTGAAATTTGTAATTGTAGTCCTAGCAACTGACCTTTTTCATAATTTTTGTCATAATGAGATTTACTGTCAGGGCCCAGGTCTGGCAGAATCTGTGCAGAACGTCTAGGTGCTGTTGTAGGCCCTCCTCAGTTGGAGACAGAAGCAGCAGATCATCAGCAAACAGTAGACATTTGACTTAAGATTCAGGTAGTGTGAGGCCATATGCTGCTGACGGTTCTAGTGCCCTCACCTATTCATTGATATATATGTTGAATATGGTGGGGCTTAATAAGGATTACCCCATTTCTTTCCATTTTTGCCTAAAATGACATGCCCCAATCGAACTGCTTGTAGCTCAAGCCCTGAAGCAAGGATATATTATTGGTACCATTTGAAAGGAAACACTTGGACATTTATGGAAATGTGGAAGGAATGTAGTAGAATATAACACAATAGATCTGGTAAAAGATGATACAAAGAAAAAAACACCATTCGATTGTGTTTTTTTTTTGTACCATAATCTTTGAAATGCAAGAGAAAGGCCATAATGTGTTATTCCAGCCCAGTTGCAATTTAGATTTTGGCCACTAAATGGCCTCAGTGTATGTGCAACATTTTTAGACTGATCCAATGAACCATTTCATTTCAGTTCAAACCGTTGTATCAAGACTGCCCAAATGTGACTAATTTGTTTAATAATAACTTTTCATGTTCAAAATTGTGCACTCTCCTCAAACAATTGCATGGTATTATTTCACTGTAATAGCTACTTTAAGTTGGTCAGTGCAGTTTTTAACATTAACAAGAATTTAAGCTTTCTGCCAATATCAGATATGTCTATGTCCTGGGAAATGTTCTTGTTACTTACAACCTTATGCTAATCGCATTAGCCTACGTTAGCTTAACCATCCCGTGGAAGGGACACCGATCCTGAAGAAGTTGTTTAATAATGTTGTATGTTTTCCCCCATACACCACTTTCCATCCATTTGTATAGCAGACCCTTATGGCAAATTGAGTCAAAAGCCTTTTTGAAATCATTAAGAAGACGTTGCCTTTGTTTTGGTTTGTTTGTCAATTAGGGTGTGCAGGGTGAATATGTGGTCTGTCGTACGGTAATTTGGTAAAAATCCAATTTGACATTTGCTCAGTACATTGTTTTCACTGAGGAAATGTACGAGTCTGCTGTTAATGCTAATGCAGAGAATTTTCCCAAGGTTGATGTTGACTCATATCCCACAGTAGTTATTTGGATCAAATTTGTCTCCACTTTTGTAGATTGGGGTGATCAGTCCTTGGTTCCAAATATTGGGGATGATGCCAGAGCTAAGGATGATGTTAAAGAGTGTAAGTATAGCCAATTGGAAATTGTGGTCTGTATATTTGATAATTTCATTGACGATACTATCAACACCACAGGCCTTTTTGGGTTGGAGGGTTTGTATTTTGTCCTGTAGTTCATTCAATGTCATTGTAGAATTCAGTGGGTTCTGGTAGTCTTTAATAGTTTATTCTAAGATTTGTATTTGATCATGTATATGTCTTTGCTGTTTGTTGTTTGTTATAGGGCCAAAAAGATTGGATAAGTGGTTTACCCATACATCTCCATTTTGGATTGATAACTCTTTGTATTGTTGTTTGTTTGGTGTTTTCCAATTTTCCCAGAAGTCATTAGAGTCTATGAATTCTTCAATTACATTGAGCTGATTTCTGATGTGCTGTTCCTTCTTTTTCCGTAGTGTATTTCTGTATTCTTTTAGTGATTCACCATAGTCAATCAATCAATCAAATGTATTTATAAAGCCCTTCTTACATCACCTGATGTTACAAAGTGCTGTACAGAAACCCAGCCGAAAACCCCAAACAGCAAGCAATGCAAGTGTAGAAGCACGGTGGCTAGGAAAAACTCCCTAGAAAGGCCAGAACCTAGGAAGAAACCTAGAGAGGAACCAAGCTATGAGTGGTGGCCAGTCCTCTTCTGGCTGTGCCGGGTGGAGATTATAACAGAACATGGCCAAGATGTTCAAATGTTCATAGATGACCAGCAGGGTCAAATAATAATAGTGAAGGCATAGGCTCTGATTTTCTGGGTCCCTTTGTTGTTGGTTGGTTAGGTTTCTCAATTTCTTTCTTAGGTTTTTGCATTCTTCATCAAACCATTTGTCATTGGTGTTCATTTTGAATTTTTTTTTTTTGATAGGGAAGCTGAGAGGTCAAAAATACTGTTTAGGTTTTCTTCCGCTAAGTTTACACATTCACTATTACAGTGCAACGTTTTGTCCAGGGATTCAATTTGTTGTTGCCTAATTGTTTTTTTGTAGGTTTCCAAACTACTTTCCTTCCAACTCTAGCATTTCTTATTATTATTTAGTTCCTTTGGCTTTGATGCGTCATGATTGAGTATTGCTCTTTTCAAGTAGACTGTGATTTTGAGATAACCACTTGTGCATTGGGGAAAGTAAAATAAGCTTTTGCAATCACTCCCTTGAGTGCTGTGGCCAGCCTTTCCTGTGTTCTCGGGTCGTTTGTAGCTGTGTGTATTATTATGTGGCTGGGTGACCCTAGTTGGTTCTGGGTGACCCTCGACCTTCTGTCCTGAGACAGGAGGTCTAAGGTTCGCTGGGTTTTTGGACACCAGAGTTTAGACACTGTGTGTTTGGGAAAAAGTGTATTTTCTTGTATATATTTCCCATTTGAGTCCATAAGTATTACAATCTGTGGCTTGTGTATGTCCTCAGTGGGTGTGGGGGGGGGGGGGTTATCAGGCGCGCTATCAGGGTGGCTGACAGGGGGGCTGCTCAGAGGGGGTTGGATCCCCAAGGCTTGAGGTTCTTCATTTGTCTGTCCTGCTGTCATGTCGAGGCTATGGTCAGGGTCTGAGGTGAGCTGTTCTACTGGCTTCTCTGCGAGGGTGGCCAGCTCTCTAATTGGTTGTTCTCTGTCACACGTCATCATTCTCACCTTCTACTCGAGCACTTTCACCTTCTCCTCTAGTGCTCTGTTCGTCTACTGCTCCTGCTCTTTCTCCAGTTGATGTTGTCTCACCACAGTCCAGAGTGAAGTTATGTCTCTCTCCACCTCCAGCTCTCCAGGGCTGGTTGAGGGGGTGTTGTTGAGCTGGACTATTTTTTTGTTCTGACTGGAGTGTGTTCACATGCTGATCCAGCTCCACCTGCCGTACCTCCAGCTGGGTTCATTTATCCTTCATTTCAAGGAGGGATTAGTACTCTGTGCTGGGAGGTTGACTTACTGCGTGGGGTTGCTCGTCTGTGGCGTTGGATATTGAAGAGGTCTGGTCTGACACGCTCGGAGTGGGAGTATATTTTTCAAATGAGAGCTGCTGAGCTCTCTCTTTGATTATGTGAAAGTCCAGCTGAAACTGTTTGGGGTTGCCCTGTACCATTACTGTTCCAGACTTGTACAAGTTGACATGGGCTTTGTCAGAGTCCTCGTTGTGTAATAATATACTGAGTTTCCACCCATCGCTAACACCCCCTCTTAACAGAGGGGAAGTGTGTTAATAATATAGCACTGCGCCATGCCAGGGGATGGTCTGTGTGGAGATTAAGTTGCTTATGTTCCCATTTGTATCATAGTCAGCAAAAAGTGTCTGTTGATTTTCCATAAGGAGCTTCTTTTTGTACTTTTTTCGTGCCTTATCATTTTTTATATCCAGACTGTACTGTATTGTAATGAGGGGGCTTCAAATGCCTCTGCATTTGGGTGGGGTAGGCTGTGAAACTCTTCTGCCATTGTTGGGCTCAAGGACTTTGACACCTTTCACTTCACACCTCAGTACTAATTGAAGCTGCAGTCAGATATGTTCTGTCGAAGCAAGCTTGGTAGCCTTAACTTAGCATTCAAACCTTATAAAATATATCATTGCAATGTATTTTTCTTCTTTGCTTTAAAAGTAGATTCAGACTAAACATGACACTCACTCAGTTCCAGGTTGGATGGTGTTTTCAGGTTTCTGTTTGCTAGAGCATTTGCTGTATAGCTTTGAAATTAGTATCTTTGGTAGAAGGAATCATTCCATGTTATTTTGTCCAAAATCAGGTCGTGGGTTTGGAGTTTTGATTTGGAGTGGTTATGCCAAAAGAAATCCAAGTTTATCTCACTCTAAATCTATATTTTTGTATAAACATGCTGACAAATGCGGAAGCTCATCTGCTCAACTCTCTTTCTTCTGTAATAATAAATAATATATGCCATTTAGCAGACGCTTTTATCCAAAGCGACTTACAGTCATGTGTGCATACATTCTACGTATGGGTGGTCCCGGGGATCGAACCCACTACCCTGGCGTTACAAGCGCCATGCTCTACCAACTGAGCTACAGAAGGACCCCAGTGTGTACCTCTAACGGTCATCTGGCGCCGAACTGCGTGTATGCAGGCCATCAAATCAAAGGCATTCCTTCGATATAAATTTGTTTTTTACGAAAATGAAAACATGTCAGTTTGTCACTTTCACAAGGTTGGAGTAATAACATGTTCAACTACTTAACCTCTCTTGTGTAGGGGGCAGTATTTTCACGTCCGGATGAAAAGCGTGCACGAAGTAAACTGCCTGTTACTCAGGCCCAGAAGCTAGGATATGCATGTAATTTGTAGATTTGGAAAGAAAACACTCTAAAGTTTCTAAAACTGTTAAAACGTTTGTGAGTATAACAGAACTGATATGGCAGGCGAAATCCCGAAGACAAACCATCCCCCAAAAATATTCAGCCTACCACTGTTTCCAATGGCTTTCATGTTTATTATGAGGCAAAGTTCTCCCAGATTGCAGTTCCTAGGGCTTCCACTAGAGATGTCAACAGTCTTTAGAAAGAGTTTCAGGCTGGTTTTTGGAAAAATGAGCTAGAAGTAGTAGTTTTTCTAAGTGGCTCCCATTTTGGCTGTATTGTTTCCATGCGCGTGGATGAAAGCGCGTTCTTTGTTATTTATCTCCGGTAATGAACATACTATTCTCCGTCTTAAATTTGATCATTTATTTACGTATTGGGGTACCTGAGGTTTGTTTATAAACATTGTTTGACTTATTTGGATAAGTTTATTGGTAACGTTTGGGATTAATTTTGTATGCATTTTGAACGAGGGAAACCGATGGATTATTGAATGAAGCACGCTAGCTAAACTGAGATTTATGGATATTAAGAAGGACTTTATCGAACAAAAGGACCATTTGTGATGTAACTGGGCCCTTTTGGAGTGCCAACAGAAGAAGATCATCAAAGGTAAGGCATGTATTACAACGCTATTTCAGACTTTCGTGTCACACATGCCTGGTTAAAAAATGTTTTTCATGCTTTTGTATGCGGGGCACTGTCCTTAGATAATCGCAAGGTGTGCTTTCGCCATAAAACCTTTTTTGAAATCTGACACAGCGGCTGAATTAACAAGAAGTTCAGCTTTATTTTGATGCATAATACTTGTATTTTCATGAATGTTAAATATTTATATGTCTGTCATTTGAATTTCGCGCTCTGCAATTTCAACGGATGTTTATACATTGGCTCGAATCTAGGTTGTGCCTTTAGATTTTGAGAAAATCAACAACTAAGGAATAATCTTTTAAGGTTTCAAATTGTTTCACAGCTCTTTTCTAGTCTCTGCCTCTTATAAACAGTCTGTGAGAAAAGCAACTCAAAGATAAACACAGAACCCTGCAGGGGAAAGAGATAAAAGACTAGTCAGACATACCTCTAAAAATCAACTTGGGGAGTGGATATTTACTGCTGAGCCCTTAGAAAACACTGGAACTATTGTATCTCTCTTGCAAGTTTGTATAGCTGTGTATCTATGGGCTTGGTCTGATGAGTAGAAGGTAATGACGTATGCAGTGACATCACTAGGGCTGGACTTCGGGCTTAATAAAATAACTTTTCCTATTTTGCAGAACTCAGGAGAGACATCAGTTGTATGTGTGATGTTTGATCTTTGACTTCTGTCTACAGCTGTATTTTGATAAAAATTGTTAGGATTTATAAGTGCACATTTCGAGTGTTCCTTATTTGTTAAGTAAATAAAACGGAGCACAGAAAAACGGAACCAGCACTATCTACCACACGAGTTTGGACAAATTACCATTATCCTGGTCTATGTGCAATAAGGAAGCTGCTGACAGGATCACAGACTGTTTCAATGCTGCGCTTTCATGATCAACTGACCAGCCAGCATTTGTGCTTGGGGATTTTAATACTCTCTCCCTCTCCGCACACCTCCCAACTCTGCAACAGTACGTCACCTGTCCAACTCGCATCCTGGATCAGTGTTATGTGAACGTAGAGGACGCATATAAGGCAGTGCAGAGCACCCATGGGGAAATCAGACCATAACGTTATCCATCTCCTCCGGAGATACAGGCACCAGGTGAACCGTGAAAAAACCTGTAGAGAAATCCATTCAGGTATGGACAGTAGGGAGGAGGGAGGAGCTCAAGGATTGCTTTGATGTCACAGACTGCGAGGTGTTCTTTGACTCATGCAGAGATCCCCACGAGTTGACAGACAGCATTGCATCATACATCCAGTTCTTTGAGGATACTGTCATTAATACAAAAACTGTCCGAGTATTTCCCAACAACAAGCCCTGGGTGTCTCAAGACTTGAAAATATGCCTCAATGAAAGGAAGTTTGCGTTCCTGATACTGATGCTGTAAAGGAGAATGAAAATGAATTCAGGTCAAAAATATGGAATTCAAAAAAGGACTTCAAGGATAAAGTGGAGCAGAGGTTCTGTACAGAAAATCCAAGACAAACATGGGAAGGGCTTAATGTAATGATGGGAAGAGAAAGAGAGAACAATAATATGGCAGACTGTTCATCCTTTGTAAACGACCTAAACTGTTTTATGGAAGATTTGATACTGTTGATTTAAAGACGAATGTAAACCAGTATGTGAGAGTATCCCCGAATGCTCTCCTGTCCAGATAACAGAGAACGAGGTGGACTCATGCTTGTCAAATATTAAGCCACACAAAGCACCGGGCCCAGACTACGAGGCAAAGTACTGAAGGTTTGTGCCGACCAGCTCAAGGGAGTTCTCACACGACTGTCTCAACTCCTGCTGAGCAACTGTTCAGTGCCAAAATCCTGGAAGGTGTTGGCCATTGTACCGGTGCCTAAGAAATCCCCAAATGACCTTCGACCTGTGGCCCTCATGCCCCTTTTGGCCAAATGCATGGAAAGGGTTGTTAGTAAGCACTTTGCCCTTTCCATAGCAGATCAACTGGACCCATTACAGTTTGCCTATGAGGCACAGAGAGGGACTGAGGATGCTATCCTGACCTTGGTGAACATGGTGGTTAGTCACCTTTAACATGCAAAATCATATCCACACATTTTATTGATTGATTTTAGTTCAGCTTTCAATACAATGCAAATACACATACAGCTGGGTGTACAGCAGTTTGGTGGAGAGCATCCTCACGTTCAATATGACAGTCTGACAGTACGGTAATCTGAGCGTGAGGTAAACACAGCCAGCAAAGTAATTGGTCGACCACAGGCACATTTGAGCATTCTGTTCCACAAGTCAACCATAAAGAAGGCACTGGCTGTCGTTGGTGACCCCTCCCACCCTCTACACCCTCAGTTCGAGAGGCTTCCCGCTGGCCGGAGCTTCAGAATGCCCACAGACAAGAAGAACGTGTTAAAACATTCATTCGTTCCTTGTGCTGTTGGACTACTAAATGCAAAGTAAATTGTAGCGGTATATATACTTATCTATCTAGTGCAGTTGAGACAGTGATCGGTTGTGAGTGAATGTATTAATGTCCTCTATGTTGTTAGTGTATGCAACATGATGGAGTGACTGGTTTAAATATGTATGATGTGAGAATGTAATGTATGTGTAATGTGATTCTTTTAATGAAGGTGATGCCAAAGAAAAATGTCCATCCTGGATGGACAATAAAGTTCTATTCTATTCTATTCTATTCTATTCTATAGCTTACCATAGCTATTGAGCTACTGTACATCATTGCTTTGTACTTTGAGAGGTAATACTTTTCTGGTGAATTAAAATGTCAAGCAGTTCAGTAGTTTACTTAATTCAGAAAATAGCATATTCCTGCGATCATCCTTTACACTAAGCAAAATCCTATTTAACTGTTTTCATCCTGTCCTATGGTGAAATGATTAGCGTCCTATGGTGAAATGATTAGCGTCCTATGGTGAAATGATCCAGAGATCTGAGTTCAAATATCAGTAGGACCTTGTCCTTTTGAGACACACAGAGTGCTGATATCACTGTGCAAAAATTGTAAAAGCTAACACTGTGTGACTGTGGATCAAACGGCATTGATTCATTCCTGCATAGGTTTGCAAAACTACTGGTGTGGCGATACTGATGGTTTCTCTGCACTGATGGCTTCTACTGTTGTGGCTAGATGGAGTACAGCATTTCAGCTAAGCTTAAACCTTTTCCTAATTATCCTAACATGCTACTTTAATTATCCTAAGGTTAGTGCTATCCATGATCCTTGGGATGCCACTACCCTAAACCTTAACCTTAACCCCTACCGTTACCCTAAACCTAACCCTTACTTGAACCATTTTACATTTCAACTTCAATGGGGTAGTGTCTGAGTTGGGAAGTCCCAAGTATACCGGATAGCAAGGATCATTCTCCTAACCAGCTGCTACATTAAATGTAGACTCAGCCAAATTACGTTGCTGCGAGCAGCACCACAGATAATAGCAGTACCACAGATGATAGCCATATTCGAGAGCATCAAAACCGTGATGTATCATGGGTAAATTGTGGCTGACTGACAAAACTACAAATAATAATAATTTGTTATTTATGATACAAGGTGATTTGTAGATCAGTCAGTCGGCAGTCGACCTGCACTGTCGGAGGCAATGTTGAACAAGCCCATTGCGAGGAGCAAGATGCAAGTCTTCGCTCCCACTGTGGTAGGTACAGGACCAAAACAGTGAAGTTTAGGCTTGTGCTTCACAGCTCTTAGTTGTGGTAATTGACCTATTATGCTGTTTACTTCTCACCTACGTCACAGATGGAACAAGTAGCCTGATGTGTCACCGGATGTATAAATCTGAAGCATCCGGTTGGAATTTCCTCTCCCCACCAAAT